>NC_050571.1:25775461-25800461 GCF_013265735.2 Oncorhynchus mykiss | reverse complement strand
ATTAATTTTCCCTTTTCTACTTTATCTATTTGCACATTATTACAACACTGTATATAGACATATGACATTTGAAATGTCTATTTTACAACTTGTGAGTGTAATGTTTACTTTAATGTTTATTTCACTTTGGTTTATTCATTTCACCATGCCAATAAAGACCCTTGAATTGAATTATGAGAGAGAGAGAGAATTTCCTTAACCGTGACTCATAACTTTCAATTGTGCAGTGAGGCTTTGTAATCAAGGAGAAATGTAAATACTGATTGACACAGATACTGAATGGCACAGATACTGAATGGCACAGATACTGAATGGCACAGATACTGAATGGCACAGATTGAAGGAGATACCGATCGGCGCAGATACCGATCGGCGCAGATACCGATCGGCGCAGATACTGAATGACACAGATACTGAATGGCACAGATTGAAGGAGATACCGATCGGCGCAGATACCGATCGGCGCAGATACCGATCGACAGAGATACTGAATGGCGCAGATACCGATCGACAGAGATACTGCTTAACATCTCTTGTAGGGCTCTTGCCCTTTCCTTAGATGACCTCCATTTCACATGTTCCCTACAATGTGGTTCCTCTTAATCCAGTCATAAACATCAAAGCATAGCCCATACTTTTGTTACACTTATCAACATCCTCCCTTAGTCATGAAGGAGATGAGATAAGGAAAGGAGAAAAGCAAAGTAGACCAAAAAGGTTATGTCTGGTTCCCTCACCATCTCTGCATTCTCTCTGCTGAGGTTCTTGAGTTTCTCCTCCATGCGCTGCAGAGTCTGAAGGAGATCATTGTTCTTCTTCGACATCCTCATATATTTATCTAAGAGTGGCTTCATCTGACTCTCTGACTCACGCACCCGCTTTAACTGACAGATGAAGGGAGAGATGGAAGGAGAGCGCGAGAGAGATGGAAGGAGAGCGCGAGAGAGATGGAAGGAGAGCGCGAGAGAGATGGAAGGAGAGAGCGAGAGAGATGGAAGGAGAGAGCGAGAGAGATGGAAGGAGAGAGCGAGAGAGATGGAAGGAGAGAGCGAGAGAGATGGAAGGAGAGAGCGAGAGAGATGGAAGGAGAGAGCGAGAGAGATGGAAGGAGAGAGAGAGAGATGGAAGGAGAGAGCGAGAGAGATGGAAGGAGAGAGCGAGAGAGATGGAAGGAGAGAGCGAGAGAGATGGAAGGAGAGAGCGAGAGAGATGGAAGGAGAGCGCGAGAGAGATGGAAGGAGAGCGCGAGAGAGATGGAAGGAGAGAGAGATAGAAGGAGAGAGCAAGAGAGATGGAAGGAGAGAGCAAGAGAGATGGAAGGAGAGAGCAAGAGAGATGGAAGGAGAGAGCGAGAGAGATGGAAGGAGAGAGCGAGAGAGATGGAAGGAGAGAGCGAGAGAGATGGAAGGAGAGAGCGAGAGAGATGGAAGGAGAGAGCGAGAGAGATGGAAGGAGAGAGCGAGAGAGATGGAAGGAGAGAGCGAGAGAGATGGAAGGAGAGAGCGAGAGAGATGGAAGGAGAGAGCGAGAGAGATGGAAGGAGAGAGCGAGAGAGATGGAAGGAGAGAGCGAGAGAGATGGAAGGAGAGAGCGAGAGAGATGGAAGGAGAGCGCGAGAGAGATGGAAGGAGAGAGCGAGAGAGATGGAAGGAGAGCGCGAGAGAGATGGAAGGAGAGCGCGAGAGAGATGGAAGGAGAGAGCGAGAGAGATGGAAGGAGAGAGAGATAGAAGGAGAGAGCAAGAGAGATGGAAGGAGAGAGCGAGAGAGATGGAAGGAGAGAGCGAGAGAGATGGAAGGAGAGAGCAAGAGAGATGGAAGGAGAGAGCGAGAGAGATGGAAGGAGAGAGCGAGAGAGATGGAAGGAGAGAGCGAGAGAGATGGAAGGAGAGAGCGAGAGAGATGGAAGGAGAGAGCAAGAGAGATGGAAGGAGAGAGCAAGAGAGATGGAAGGAGAGAGCGAGAGAGATGGAAGGAGAGAGCGAGAGAGATGGAAGGAGAGAGCGAGAGAGATGGAAGGAGAGAGCGAGAGAGATGGAAGGAGAGAGCGAGAGAGATGGAAGGAGAGAGCGAGAGAGATGGAAGGAGAGAGCGAGAGAGATGGAAGGAGAGAGCGAGAGAGATGGAAGGAGATAGCGAGAGAGATGGAAGGAGAGAGAGATGGAAGGAGAGAGCGAGAGAGATGGAAGGAGAGAGCGAGAGAGATGGAAGGAGAGAGCGAGAGAGATGGAAGGAGAGAGAGATGGAAGGAGAGAGCAAGAGAGATGGAAGGAGAGAGCGAGAGAGATGGAAGGAGAGAGCGAGAGAGATGGAAGGAGAGAGCGAGAGAGATGGAAGGAGAGAGCGAGAGAGATGGAAGGAGAGAGCGAGAGAGATGGAAGGAGAGAGCGAGAGAGATGGAAGGAGAGAGCGAGAGAGATGGAAGGAGAGAGCGAGAGAGATGGAAGGAGAGAGCGAGAGAGATGGAAGGAGAGAGCGATAGAGATGGAAGGAGAGAGAGATGGAAGGAGAGAGCAAGAGAGATGGAAGGAGAGAGAGATGGAAGGAGAGAGCAAGAGAGATGGAAGGAGAGAGCGAGAGAGATGGAAGGAGAGAGCGAGAGAGATGGAAGGAGAGAGCGAGAGAGATGGAAGGAGAGAGCGAGAGAGATGGAAGGAGAGAGCGAGAGAGATGGAAGGAGAGAGCGAGAGAGATGGAAGGAGAGAGAGATGGAAGGAGAGCGCGAGAGAGATGGAAGGAGAGAGCGAGAGAGATGGAAGGAGAGAGCGAGAGAGATGGAAGGAGAGAGCGAGAGAGATGGAAGGAGAGAGCGAGAGAGATGGAAGGAGAGAGCGAGAGAGATGGAAGGAGAGAGCGAGAGAGATGGAAGGAGAGCGAGAGAGAGATGGAAGGAGAGAGAGATGGAAGGAGAGAGCGAGAGAGATGGAAGGAGAGAGAGATGGAAGGAGAGAGAGATGGAAGGAGAGAGCGAGAGAGATGGAAGGAGAGAGCGAGAGAGATGGAAGGAGAGAGCGAGAGAGATGGAAGGAGAGAGAGAGAGAGATGGAAGGAGAGAGAGATGGAAGGAGAGAGCGCGAGAGAGATGGAAGGAGAGAGCGAGAGAGATGGAAGGAGAGAGAGAGAGAGATGGAAGGAGAGAGAGATGGAAGGAGAGAGCGAGAGAGATGGAAGGAGAGAGAGATGGAAGGAGAGAGAGATGGAAGGAGAGAGCGAGAGAGATGGAAGGAGAGAGAGATGGAAGGAGAGAGCGAGAGAGATGGAAGGAGAGAGAGAGAGAGATGGAAGGAGAGAGAGATGGAAGGAGAGAGCGAGAGAGATGGAAGGAGAGAGAGATGGAAGGAGAGAGCGAGAGAGATGGAAGGAGAGAGCGAGAGAGATGGAAGGAGAGAGCGAGAGAGATGGAAGGAGAGAGCGAGAGAGATGGAAGGAGAGAGCGATAGAGATGGAAGGAGAGAGAGATGGAAGGAGAGAGAGATGGAAGGAGAGAGCAAGAGAGATGGAAGGAGAGAGCGAGAGAGATGGAAGGAGAGAGAGATGGAAGGAGAGAGCGAGAGAGATGGAAGGAGAGAGCGAGAGAGATGGAAGGAGAGAGCAAGAGAGATGGAAGGAGAGAGCGAGAGAGATGGAAGGAGAGAGCGAGAGAGATGGAAGGAGAGAGCGAGAGAGATGGAAGGAGAGAGCGAGAGAGATGGAAGGAGAGAGCGAGAGAGATGGAAGGAGAGAGCGAGAGAGATGGAAGGAGAGAGCGAGAGAGATGGAAGGAGAGAGCGAGAGACATGGAAGGAGAGAGAGAGAGAGATGGAAGGAGAGAGAGATGGAAGGAGAGAGCGAGAGAGATGGAAGGAGAGAGAGATGGAAGGAGAGAGAGATGGAAGGAGAGAGCGAGAGAGATGGAAGGAGAGAGCGAGAGAGATGGAAGGAGAGAGCGAGAGAGATGGAAGGAGAGAGAGAGAGAGATGGAAGGAGAGAGAGATGGAAGGAGAGAGCGAGAGAGATGGAAGGAGAGAGCGAGAGAGATGGAAGGAGAGCGCGAGAGAGATGGAAGGAGAGAGCGAGAGAGATGGAAGGAGAGAGCGAGAGAGATGGAAGGAGAGAGAGAGAGAGATGGAAGGAGAGAGAGATGGAAGGAGAGAGCGAGAGAGATGGAAGGAGAGAGAGATGGAAGGAGAGAGAGATGGAAGGAGAGAGCGAGAGAGATGGAAGGAGAGAGAGATGGAAGGAGAGAGCGAGAGAGATGGAAGGAGAGAGAGAGAGAGATGGAAGGAGAGAGAGATGGAAGGAGAGAGCGAGAGAGATGGAAGGAGAGAGAGATGGAAGGAGAGAGAGATGGAAGGAGAGAGCGAGAGAGATGGAAGGAGAGAGCGAGAGAGATGGAAGGAGAGCGCGAGAGAGATGGAAGGAGAGAGCGAGAGAGATGGAAGGAGAGAGAGATGGAAGGAGAGAGCGAGAGAGATGGAAGGAGAGAGCGAGAGAGATGGAAGGAGAGAGAGATGGAAGGAGAGAGCGAGAGAGATGGAAGGAGAGAGCGAGAGAGATGGAAGGAGAGAGCGAGAGAGATGGAAGGAGAGAGAGAGAGAGATGGAAGGAGAGAGAGATGGAAGGAGAGAGCGAGAGAGATGGAAGGAGAGAGAGATGGAAGGAGAGAGAGAGATGGAAGGAGAGAGCGAGAGAGATGGAAGGAGAGAGCGATGGAAGGAGAGAGCGAGAGAGATGGAAGGAGAGAGAGATGGAAGGAGAGAGCGAGAGAGATGAAGGAGAGAGCGAGAGAGATGGAAGGAGAGAGAGATGGAAGGAGAGAGCGAGAGAGATGGAAGGAGAGAGCGAGAGAGATGGAAGGAGAGAGAGATGGAAGGAGAGAGAGATGGAAGGAGAGAGAGATGGAAGGAGAGAGAGATGGAAGGAGATAGCGATGGAAGGAGATAGCGAGAGAGATGGAAGGAGAGAGCGAGAGAGATGGAAGGAGAGAGCGAGAGAGATGGAAGGAGAGAGAGATGGAAGGAGAGAGAGATGGAAGGAGATAGCGAGAGAGATGGAAGGAGAGAGCGAGAGAGATGGAAGGAGATAGCGAGAGAGATGGAAGGAGAGAGAGATGGAAGGAGAGAGAGATGGAAGGAGAGAGAGATGGAAGGAGATAGCGATGGAAGGAGATAGCGAGAGAGATGGAAGGAGAGAGCGAGAGAGATGGAAGGAGAGAGCGAGAGAGATGGAAGGAGAGAGCGAGAGAGATGGAAGGAGATAGCGAGAGAGATGGTAGGAGAGAGAGATGGAAGGAGAGAGAGATGGAAGGAGAGAGCGAGAGAGATGGAAGGAGAGAGCGAGAGAGATGGAAGGAGAGAGCGAGAGAGATGGAAGGAGAGAGCGAGAGAGATGGAAGGAGAGAGAGATGGAAGGAGAGAGCGAGAGAGATGGAAGGAGAGAGAGATGGAAGGAGAGAGAGATGGAAGGAGAGAGCGAGAGAGATGGAAGGAGAGAGCGAGAGAGATGGAAGGAGAGAGCGAGAGAGATGGAAGGAGAGAGAGAGAGAGATGGAAGGAGAGAGAGATGGAAGGAGAGAGCGAGAGAGATGGAAGGAGAGAGAGATGGAAGGAGAGAGAGAGAGATGGAAGGAGAGAGCGAGAGAGATGGAAGGAGAGAGAGATGGAAGGAGAGAGAGATGGAAGGAGAGAGCGAGAGAGATGGAAGGAGAGAGCGAGAGAGATGGAAGGAGATAGCGAGAGAGATGGAAGGAGAGAGAGATGGAAGGAGAGAGAGATGGAAGGAGAGAGAGATGGAAGGAGATAGCGAGAGAGATGGAAGGAGAGAGCGAGAGAGATGGAAGGAGAGAGCGAGAGAGATGGAAGGAGAGAGCGAGAGAGATGGAAGGAGATAGCGAGAGAGATGGAAGGAGAGAGAGATGGAAGGAGAGAGAGATGGAAGGAGAGAGAGATGGAAGGAGAGAGATGGAAGGAGAGAGCGAGAGAGATGGAAGGAGAGAGCGAGAGAGATGGAAGGAGAGAGCGAGAGAGATGGAAGGAGAGAGAGATGGAAGGAGAGAGAGAGAGAGATTGAAGGAGAGAGAGATGGAAGGAGAGAGAGATGGAAGGAGAGAGAGATGGAAGGAGAGAGCGAGAGAGATGGAAGGAGAGAGAGATGGAAGGAGAGAGAGAGAGAGATGGAAGGAGAGAGAGATGGAAGGAGAGAGAGATGGAAGGAGAGAGCGAGAGAGATGGAAGGAGAGAGCGAGAGAGATGGAAGGAGAGAGAGATGGAAGGAGAGAGAGATGGAAGGAGAGAGCGAGAGAGATGGAAGGAGAGAGAGATGGAAGGAGAGAGAGAGAGAGATGGAAGGAGAGAGAGATGGAAGGAGAGAGAGATGGAAGGAGAGAGAGATGGAAGGAGAGAGCGAGAGAGATGGAAGGAGAGAGAGATGGAAGGAGAGAGAGATGGAAGGAGAGAGAGATGGAAGGAGAGAGAGATGGAAGGAGAGAGAGATGGAAGGAGAGATGGAAGGAGAGATGGAAGGAGAGATGGAAGGAGAGATGGAAGGAGAGAGAGATGGAAGGAGAGAGAGATGGAAGGAGAGAGAGAGAGAGAGAGATGGAAGGAGAAAGAGAAAAAGTTATTTTCACATACCTGCATATTTCCACAACATCCCTTAAATGTTCCCATAATGTCCCTACAATGTTCTGTTATCCACCAAGTTATTTTCTGCAGGTGTGTGTTACTCACCAGTTCATTCCTCTCATCTGCCAGCAGGGTGTTTCTGTCCTCCAGCTTCCTGGTAACAGAGTGGAGCTCAGCTATCTTCAGCTGGGACCTCCTCGCATCCCGAATATCTTCCACATCCTGAGAGAGTGAGAGAGAGAGAGAGCGAGGGGGGGTAGAGAGAGCGAGGGGTGGTAGAGAGCGATGGGGGGGTAGAGAGAGCGAGGGGGGAGAGAGAACAAGAGGGGGTAGAGAGAGCGAGGGAGGAGGAGAGATATATATATATATAGAGAGAGAGAGCGAGAGAGAGAACGTGGGGGAGAGAGAGAGAGAGAAATGGAGGATATATATATAGATATAGAGAGAGAGAGAGAGAGAGAGAGAGAGAGAGAGAGAGAGAGAGAGAGAGAGAGAGAGAGAGAGAGAGAGAGAGAGAGAGAGAGAGAGAGAGAGAGAGAGAGAGAAAGAGAAATGGAGGAGATAATCATGCATAAAGACAGTGTGTGAATAAGTTGACCACCAGGTGTTTTGGAAAATGCCATGCCGGTCAAATGTGTGTGTGTACAAGTGTACCTTTAAAAATAATGTTTTATTTAACAGGTAAATTTATTTATTTAACCAGGTAAAACCCATTGAGGTTAAAAAAACTATTTTGCGAGGGAGACCTGGCAAAGAAGGCAAAACAGGGAAATAGTAGCGTGTCCATAAAACAATACAGAAAAATACAGAATACACAAAAGACAAAGTGTCGCAAGTTAAAGATACAATTGAAGATAAGAAACAACTTCAGATGTCACAAACAGTGTTGTCAATCAGAGTCAGGCAAAGACACTAACTCCCCTCACTTTAAAATCTTCTGAAGCATGTAATCAAGATGAAGGGGCATTATGGGAAAAATATTTTTCCCCATCTCAATTCTAGCCTTAGGAACAGACTGTGAACGAAGACTATATTGAGTGACTGATCTGTGTGTGTGTGTGTGTGTGTGTGTGTAAGCGTGCTTGTGTTTGTGAGTAATTGCATGCGTGTGTGTGTATTTTCATGGGGCTGCCCTCACCTGGTTGTTGAGGTAGTCAGAGGTGTCCCCCAGGGCCACCTCTCTCTTGGGGCTGCTGTGATGCCTCTCTGCCTCCCTGACATGACCCAGCTGCTCATCCAGAGCCTCCTTCTGCAGCTGGAGCTTCTGGGCATAACCAGCCTGCACCCCCAGCTCCCTCTCCAACGCTGACACCACACGGTCCTTCCCCTTCAGCTCATCCATCTAGTGAGAGGACAGATAGGAGAGAGACAAATATAGTGAGGAGAGATGGGAGGATGGAGAGAAGAGAGAGAGAGACAAATATAGTGAGGAGAGATGGGAGGGTGGAGAAAAGGAGCGAGAGAGAGACAAATATAGTGAGGAGAGATGGGAGGATGGAGAGAAGAGAGAGACAAATATAGTGAGGAGAGATGGGAGGGTGGAGAAAAGGAGCGAGAGAGAGACAAATATATTGAGGAGAGATGGGAGGATGAAGAGAAGGAGAGAGACAGACAAATATAGTGAGGAGAGATGGGAGGATGGAGAGAAGAAGAGAGACAAATATAGTGAGGAGAGATGGGAGGATGAAGAGAAGGAGAGAGAGACAAATATAGTGAGGAGAGATGGGAGGATGAAGAGAAGGAGAGAGAGAGAGACAAATATATTGAGGAGAGATGGGAGGATGAAGAGAAGGAGAGAGAGAGAGAAATATAGTGAGGAGAGATGGGAGGATGAAGAGAAGGAGAGAGAGACAAATATAGTGAGGAGAGATGGGAGGATGAAGAGAAGGAGAGAGAGAGAGACAAATATAGTGAGGAGAGATGGGAGGATGAAGAGAAGGAGAGAGAGACAAATATAGTGAGGAGAGATGGGAGGATGAAGAGAAGGAGAGAGAGAGAGACAAATATAGTGAGGAGAGATGGGATGAAGAAGAGAATGAGAGAGAGACAAATATAGTGAGGAGAGATGGGAGGATGAAGAGAAGGAGAGAGAGAGACAAATATAGTGAGGAGAGATGGAGGATGGAGAGAAGAGAGAGAGAGACAAATATAGTGAGGAGAGATGGGAGGGTGGAGAGAAGAGACAAATATAGTGAGGAGAGATGGGATGAAGAAGAGAATGAGAGAGAGACAAATATAGTGAGGAGAGATGGGAGGATGAAGAGAAGGAGAGAGAGACAAATATAGTGAGGAGAGATGGGAGGGTGGAGAGAAGAAGGAGAGACAGTGTGACAGTGAGAGTGAGACAGAGAGAAAAGGTAACATCTTCACTCTGGAACTCTTTAGCCTCATCTCCAGCTGTTCTCCCTCTCATTCTCCAAACCATTACTCTCCTCCTTCCAAACCAGCTCATTATTCTCCAACCCATTACTCTCCTCCTTCCAAACCAGCTCATTATTCTCCAACCCATTGCTCTCGTCCTTCCAAACCAGCTCATTATTCTCCAACCCATTGCTCTCCTCCTTCCAAACCAGCTCATTATTCTCCAACTACAGACTAAGGCTCCAACAAATTATACGACACCAACATTGTTGAGAGAAATTCATTCATGAACCTTAGTTCACACTCCCCCCGTTCTTCTCTCAGCCTGTCCTCATCTCACTCCCTTCTCTCATCCCTCTATCTTCCTTTACCTCTTCCCATCCCCCTTTCGGTTTCCTTGTGAAATATTATAGCCGTGGCTGTAAACTTTTACAGCTGCAGAGATCTCTTTAATGGCCCTGTTTTTCCACTGTTCTTCTGTGCTGTAGTTAATCAGTCTCTCTGTTATCTGGGTCTCTGTTAAATACAACTGGAGATCAACATAGTGCAATTCAAGCTCTCCGTCAGATTACTACAATAAGTTAAAGATGAACTTCAGTAGAAGTGCATACGCGGAACGGAATGAGAGAACGAGATCTATTGTTAGAGAGTGGTTCCCATTTCAGTTAGCTGTGGTTAATGATTTATATGGTTTATGGTCCTAATTTGGATTGAAGTTCGGTTCACTTTCAGGTCACTCACCAGACCAGACACTCCAGTCTCACACATGGACTTTGTGTGATGTGGGTTAGGATCGATCAGGAGTTATGATTTGTGGCCGGGGTTACGGTTTGCAGACAGGCACGTGGTGTGTGATCACGTTACGGTCGACTCACCACCCGGCGGATGTCTCTCTCGCAGTCTCTCTTGATGCGATTGATCTCATCCTGGTGCTGCTGGTAGGCTGTTCGGAGGTCGGCTGCTTTGGCCTTGTCTGCCTGCAGCGTGTTAGACAGAGCCTCCTCAACCTGCTTCCGTGCTGTCTCCTGCTTCAGGACCTGGGGGGAGCACACACACAGCTAGCATGTGTAGCGTTACACTTTCCATCTAGTATACACTTCAAGTATACGCCCCCTGAAGCAATTAAGATGATTGGGGACATAGTAATGTCACATGACTTTTAGAAACAAAGAAGATGCTCTGAACAACAACTTTCAAGTCCAGACTAAACACAGGCTTGAAGCTTCTTATTCTGAAAACAAGGCCTGTGAGGGGAGTCTAGCTGGTAGTAGAAGGAATTAACAGTAGCATGACCCGCACCAGGCTAGGATTCTGATTGGCCATGGGGAGAAAAAAAAATCCAATGCAGGTTGGATTCAAATTGAGGCCCCAGGCCAGCCTACCTCCTGCTGTAGTCTGAGTCTCTCCCCATCGAAGGACCTCCTGGCCTCCTCCCGGGCCTCCCCTAGCAGGGCACTCTTCAGCTTGTCCGCAGCCCCGTCCCTCAGTGCGTGGACCAGCCCCTGCAGCCGGTGCACTTCCCCGTCGCGGATCTTAATGGTACGCGCCAGCTCCAACTCGTGTTGACGTGCCAACGCCTCGCGGGCGGCGGCCAGCTCGCGGAGCTTCTCCTCGTGCAGTTTGGCGCGGAGGTCGGTGAGGACAACCGTGTGTTTGTGTTGTTCTAGTTCCCTGGCTTGCCTCTGCTCCTGGAGACGCTCTCTCAGCTTAGAGACCTACCCAGGGGAGGAGAGGGGAGGGAGGGATAGAATAGAGGGGAGGGAGAGGAGCGTGGGATAGAGGAGAGGGGGGAGAGGAGGGAGAGGAGGGTGGGATAGAGGAGAGGGAGGGAGAGGAGGGTGGGATAGAGGAGAGGGGAGGGAGGGACAGAGGAGAGGGAGGGAATGGAGGGTGGAACAGAGGAGAGGGGAGGGAGAGGAGGGTGGGATAGAGGAGAGGGGGAGAGGAGGGAGAGGAGGGTGGGATAGAGGAGAGAGGGAGAGGAGGGTGGGACAGAGGAGAGGGAGGGGAGGGAGAGGAGGGTGGGACAGAGGAGAGGGAGTGAGAGGAGGGTGGGATAGAGGAGAGAGGGAGAGGAGGGTGGGACAGAGGAGAGGGAGGGAGAGGAGGGTGGGATAGAGGAGAGGGGGAGAGGAGGGTGGGATAGAGGAGAGGGAGGGAGAGGAGGGTGGGACAGAGGAGAGGGAGCGAGAGGAGGGTGGGATAGAGGATAGGGGAGGAGCGAGACAAACGGGAGGAAGAGGAGGAGAGAAAGAGTGACGTTTGTAAGGGAATAGGAAAAAGAGAGATAATGATTCTTAATAGTATCATTAACAGTAGATCACAAAAGACCAACAGATAATGATATCATTATCAACATCATCAATTGCATCCTTATCATCATCAGAGGGGAGGGGCATACCTTGCCCTTCTCCTGCTGCATTTCTATCTGGAGGTCCATCAGCTTGTTCCGAAACTCCTCACTGGCTGTCTGCGCAAAGTCACCCATGACCTCAGTCCTCTCCTTCCCGCGCGTCTTCTTGGGATGCGGGGCTGAGGTGTGCGTGGTCGATGACATTGTGCTCCGTCCGCCCAATTAGAGGGTTCGGCTCAGAGTGGATGAGGAAGTGGAAGAGAGGAGAGTCAGGCGCTGCTCTTCCTCCCCACACAGCCTTCCCTATGTACCTTCATCATCCTCATCTACATCATTGGCTGGAGATCCCTGTCTGTCCTGCAGACAGGAAAAAAGAGAGCGGGAAAGCGAGCGAAAGAGAGAGCATCATAATTATTATCATCATCATCATTATTCACAGAAATTACTACATTTATTCAAAATTTTAACTTATTAAACCCAGAAGAAAAACTACAAATACTCATGGGAGAAGGAGCAATGTATTTAAATATGTATTTTCCTGCCATAGCCTGAGGGACACTGAATAATAACATCTGCATAGTAAACAGTAACTTACTTATTATTACTATTATTGTTATTACTATTATTATTGTTGTTTATCATTCCAAATAGTAGTGGTATGGGTGGTAATGGTAATGATAACAGTGTAGTGGTGGTGGTGGTAGTAGTAGTGGTATGGGTGGTAATGGTAATGATAACAGTGTAGTGGTGGTAGTAGTAGTGGTATGGGTGGTAATGGTAATGATAGCAGTTTAGTGATGGTGGTGGTAGTAGTAGTAGTAGTGGTAATGGTAATGATAGCAGTTTAGTGATGGTGGTGGTAGTAGTAGTAGTGGTAATGGTAATGATAGCAGTTTAGTGATGGTGGTGGTAGTGGTAGTAGTGGTAATGGTAGAAGTGTAGTGATGGTGGTGGTAGTAGTATGGGTGGTAATGGTAATGATAGAAGTGTAGTGGTGGTAGTAGTAGTGGTATGGGTGGTAATGGTAATGATAGCAGTTTAGTGATTGTGGTGGTAGTAGTAGTGGTATGGGTGGTAATGGTAATGATAGCAGTTTAGTGATGGTGGTAGTAGTAGTAGTGGTATGGGTGGTAATGGTAATGATAGAAGTGTAGTGATGGTGGTGGTAGTAGTAGTGGTATGGGTGGTAATGGTAATGATAGAAGTGTAGTGATGGTGGTGGTAGTAGTAGTGATATGGGTGGTAATGGTAATGATAGAAGTGTAGTGATGGTGGTGGTAGTAGTAGTGGTATGGGTGGTAATGGTAATGATAGAAGTGTAGTGGTGGTAGTAGTAGTGGTATGGGTGGTAATGGTAATGATAGAAGTGTAGTGGTGGTAGTAGTAGTGGTATGGGTGGTAATGGTAATGATAGAAGTGTAGTGATGGTGGTGGTAGTAGTAGTGGTATGGGTGGTAATGGTAATGATAACAGTTTAGTGGTGGTAGTAGTAGTGGTATGGGTGGTAATGGTAATGATAACAGTTTAGTGATTGTGGTGGTAGTAGTAGTGGTATGGGTGGTAATTGTAATGATAACAGTTTAGTGATGGTGGTGGTAGTAGTAGTGGTATGGGTGGTAATGGTAATGATAGAAGTGTAGTGATGGTGGTGGTAGTAGTAGTGGTATGGGTGGTAATGGTAATGATAACAGTTTAGTGATGGTGGTGGTAGTAGTAGTGGTATGGGTGGTAATGGTAATGATAGCAGTTTAGTGATGGTGGTGGTAGTGGTAGTAGTGGTAATGGTAATGATAGAAGTGTAGTGATGGTGGTGGTAGTAGTAGTGGTATGGGTGGTAATGGTAATGATAGAAGTGTAGTGATGGTGGTGGTAGTAGTAGTGGTATGGGTGGTAATGGTAATGATAGAAGTGTAGTGATGGTGGTGGTAGTAGTAGTGGTATGGGTGGTAATGGTAATGATAACAGTTTAGTGATTGTGGTGGTAGTAGTAGTGGTAATGATGACAATCTACTATTGACTGTTATCATTTTATTGTTATTATTTTTGTATTTAATTTTGTATTATTTACTGCCATTTTATATTATTATTAGGTATTGTTTATAATTTTATTGCAATGTATATTGTATACATTGTTGCTTTAGCAATATTGACAATGTTTTTCATACCAATAAAGCAGCTTGAATTTGAATTTGAGAGAGAGAGAGGACCAACAGGTGAGTAACAGCACTGAGTATGTTTACATGCACACTAATAATTCAATATTAAATTGATTATGGCAGTAGGCCGAGTACAGCAATAGTCATGTAAACACTTTATTCTGCCTATCTTAAATCGGCGTGAGGTCAAAATTGAAGTAAGCACACACCAATTAAAACACCTGGTTTCCTAAACAATATTTTATAATTGTTAGGACATGTAAACAGGCTGAATCAGAGTTCCAGCTGTGTATTTGATCTGCACATGTGGCAACACCAGTAGTACAATCTTCCCCCTTCAGCGCGAGTGAAGTAAGTTCTGAAAAACTGAAAGTCGGCATTTCAGAAATTGTTTTCGCATACAAACTTCACGTCTGAACTCAGAATCAAATAGGTTTCCCCAAAATAACATGGTCGCTGTGGTAGAGTGTTTATTCTGATTGGTGATTTAAATCCCATCAGGAAGCCCGATGTCAGATGTGTCCCTGGAAACAGGATTATTAGGAAAATGATTCTTCTTGCAAAGCATGTAAACGTTTTAAACTATTATATTAATCTGACAATCCACAGTCATCATATTATTGAGTGCATTTAACCATACTCATTGTTACATTTCATTACTACATCAAGTGAAGGCCTCAGGTATGAGAGCCAACAAGCATTGTGTGAAAATAAAATCATAGCGTAGCACAGTGGAGCCTGAGGAAAATATAGAAAATAGTTTGAGAAGTAGAAACACACAGACACGTTTGTTTGTTGTTTCTCTGTAATAGTACTAGCCACCTAGCAATTTTATTGTCACGCCCTGACCTGAGATATCTGTTTTCTTTATAATTTGGTTAGGTCAGGGTGCGACTAGGGTGGTTACGCTAGTTTTTGTTTTGTCTAGGGGTTTTGTATTGTCTAGGGTTTTTGTATGTATTGGGTTTTGTAGGTCTAGGTGATTTGTATGTTTATGGTGGCCTGATATGGTTCCCAATCAGAGGCAGCTGTTTATCGTTGTCTCTGATTGGGGATCATTTAAGTAGCCATTTCCATTTGGTGTTTGTGGGTTCTTGTCTATGTGTAGTTGCCTGTCAGCACTCATTTGTATAGCTTTGTACGTGTCATTTAGTTATTTTGGTTAGTTTGTTCAGTGTTCATTTTTAATATAATGAAGAATGTACACATACCACGCTGCACCTTGGTCCGATTCATATAACGAACGTGATATTTATAAAGTTGTCTTTAGCTAGCCCAGATAGGTTCCCAATGTCCCAACCTCATAATTAGCTACCAAGAAGCAATTTCTAATCAAGTTAGAGTAGCTAGCTTGTTCTAACTATCTTAGCAGACATTCCTGCTGGCAAGGTTGGTAGACTTTAGAAAAGCAAGCAATTAGTAAATGTACTGAATTAGACACACATTCCTGTCAATCTTTTACCCAGATTTTAGCATATTTAGTTTCTTAAAAAAATAACCACCAGTCAGGATACAGACAGCACAAGAGACATGCTTAGATATGCAGAAAAATATATCTTTTTACATAGAATTAAGCATAATGATAATGGAACTAGATTGCAGGAAAAAGCTGTTTCAGTTGTTTGAAAAATTCTAAATTCTCCAACTTCAGGAAAAGGGTCCTAGCATTGCATCGAACCATCCCCCAGCCATCCTCACGTACATTGTGCCCCCCCCCCCACACACACACACACACTCACAAAACACAAACACACCTCCAATTCAAATCAAATCAAATGTTATTGATCACATACACATGGTTAGCAGATGTTATTGATCACATACACATGGTTAGCAGATGTTATTGTGAGTGTAGCAAAATGCTTGTGCTTCTAGATCTAATAGTGTAGCAGTATCTAACAGGTAATATCTAACAATTCCACAACAAAACCTAATACGCACAATCTAGTAAAGGAATGGGATAGGAATATATAAGTATAAAATATATGGATGAGCATTGACAGAGCGGCTAAGATGCAATAGATAGTATAGAATAGATAGTGTAGTATACAGTATACACTACATACATATATGTAAACATTCTTAAAGTGGCATTATTAAAATGACTAGTCTTCCATTTATTAAAGTAGTCAATGATGTCAAGTCTGTCGGTAGGCAGCCTCTCTGTGCTAGTGATGGCTGTTTAACAAACACACACACTTTCAAACACCCACAGAGAGCACACTGGAAAATCTCCGGCCATTCATCATAATCCAATTCCTCTCCCTGGGATCCTCTAGAGACTCCATTGTGCATGAAAATCTGTTTGGCCAGGACAGTCTGGATGTGGGGCTACTACAGGCAAGAGAACCCTCTACTAACAGCCAAGAGAACCCTATACTACTACAGCCAAGAGAACCCTACACCCAAGAAAACACTCTACCGCTACAGCCAAGAGAACCCTCTACCGCTACAGCCAAGAGAACCCTCTACCGCTACAGCCAAGAGAACCCTCTACCGCTACAGCCAAGAGAACCTTCTACAGCTACAGCCAAGAGAACCCTACAGCCAAGAGAACCCTCTACTATTACAGCCAAGAAAACCCTACAGCCAAGAGAACCCTCTACTACTACACCCAAGAGAACCCTACACCCAAGAGAACCCTCCACTACTACAGCCAAGAGAACCCTACAGCCAAGAGAAACGTCTACTACTACAGCCAAGAGAAACGTCTACTACTACAGCCAAGAGAACCCTCTACTGCTACAGCCAAGAGAAACGTCTATTACTACAGCGGAGAGAAACGTCTACTACTACAGCCAAGAGAACCATCTACTACTACAGCCAAGAGAAACGTCTACTACTACAGCCAAGAGAAACGTCTACTACTACAGCCAAGAGAAACGTCTACTACTACAGCCAAGAGAAACGTCTACTACTACAGCCAAGAGAAATGTCTACTACTACAGCCAAGAGAACCCTCTACTACTACAGCCAAGAGAAACGTCTACTACTACAGCCAAGAGAAACGTCTACTACTACAGCCAAGAGAAATGTCTACTACTACAGCCAAGAGAAATGTCTACTACTACAGCCAAGAGAAACGTCTACTACTACAGCCAAGAGAAACGTCTACTACTACAGCCAAGAGAAACGTCTACTACTACAGCCAAGAGAAACGTCTACTACTACAGCGGAGAGAAACGTCTACTACTACATCCAAGAGAAACGTCTACTACTACAGCCAAGAGAAACGTCTATTACTACAGCGGAGAGAAACGTCTACTACTACAGCCAAGAGAACCCTCTACTACTACATCCAAGGGAAATGTCTACTACTACAGCCAAGAGAAACGTCTATTACTACAGCGGAGAGAAACGTCTACTACTACAGCCAAGAGAAACGTCTACTACTACAGCCAAGAGAAACGTCTACTACTACATCCAAGAGAAATGTCTACTACTACAGCCAAGAGAAACGTCTACTACTACAGGCAAGAGAAACGTCTACTACTACAGCCAAGAGAAATGTCTACTACTACAGCCAAGAGAAACGTCTACTACTACAGCCAAGAGAAACGTCTACTACTACAGCCAAGAGAAACGTCTACTACTACAGCCAAGAGAAACGTCTATTACTACAGCCAAGAGAAACGTCTACTACTACAGCCAAGAGAAACGTCTACTACTACAGCCAAGAGAAACGTCTACTACTACAGCCAAGAGAAACGTCTATTACTACAGCCAAGAGAAACGTCTATTACTACAGCGGAGAGAAACGTCTACTACTACAGCCAAGAGAAACCTCTACTAATACAGCAAAGAGAAGAAACCCTCAAGAAAGCCTACAGCCAAGAGAAACCTCTACTAATACAGCCAAGAGAAACCCTACAGCCAAGAGAAACCCTACAGCCAAGAGAAAGCCTACAGCCAAGAGAAACCTCTACTAATACAGCCAAGAGAAACCCTACAGCCAAGAGAAACCTCCACTACTACAGCCAAGACAAACCCTACAGCCAAGACAAACCCTACTAATACAGCAAAGAGAAGAAACCCTCAAGAAAGCCTACAGCCAAGAGAAACCTCTACTAATACAGCCAAGAGAAACCCTACAGCCAAGAGAAACCCTACAGCCAAGAGAAAGCCTACAGCCAAGAGAAACCTCTACTAATACAGCAAAGAGAAACCCTACAGCCAAGAGAACCCTCCACTACTACAGCCAAGAGAAACCCTACAGCCAAGAGAAAGCCTACAGCCAAGAGAAACCCTACAGCCAAGAGAAACCTCTACTAATACAGCCAAGAGAACCCTACAGCCAAGAAGAACCCTACAGCCAAGAGAAACCCTACGGCCAAGAGAAACCCTACAACCAAGAGAAACCCTACAGAAACCCTACAACCAAGAGAAACCTCTACTAATACAGCAAAGAGAAACCCTAGAGCCAAGAGAAACCCTACAGCCAAGAAAAACCTCTACTAATACAGCCAAGAGAAACCTCTACTAATACAGCCAAGAGAAACCTCTACTAATACAGCCAAGAGAAACCCTACAGCCAAGAGAAACCCTACAGAAACCCTACAGCCAAGAGAAACCCTACAGCCAAGAGAAACCCTACAGCCAAGAGAAACCCTACAGCCAAGAGAAACCCTACAGCCAAGAGAAACCTCTACTAATACAGCATAGAGAACCCCTACAGCCAAGAGAAGCCCTACAGTCAAGAGAAACCCTACAGCCAAGAGAAACCCTACAGCCAAGAGAAACCTCTACTAATACAGCAAAGAGAAACCCTACAGCCAAGAGACATCTCTACTAATACAGCAAATAGAAACCCTACAGCCAAGATACATCTCTACTAATAGAGCAAAGAGGAACCCTACGGCCAAGAGAAACCCTACAATCAAGAGAAACCTCTACTAATACAGCAAAGAGAAACCCTACAGCCAAGAGAAGCCCTACAATCAAGAGAAACCTCTACTAATACAGCAAAGAGAAACCCTACAGCCAAGATAAACCCTACAGAAACCCTACAATCAAGAGAAACCTCCACTACTACAGCAAAGAGAAACCCTACAGCAAAGAGAAACCCTACAGCCAAGAGAAAGCCTACAGCCAAGAGAAAGCCTAAAGCCAAGAGAAACCTCCACTACTACAGCCAAGAGAAACCCTACAGCCAAGAGAAAGCCTACAGCCAAGAGAAACCTCTACTAATACAGCCAAGAGAAACCCTACAGCCAAGAGAATGCCTAAAGCCAAGAGAAACCTCCACTACTACAGCCAAGAGAAACCCTACCGCCAAGAGAAAGCCTACAGCCAAGAGAAACCTCTACTAATACAGCAAAGAGAAACCCTACAGCCAAGAGAAACCCTACAGCCAAGAGAAACCTCTACTAATACAGCCAAGAGAAACCCTACAGCCAAGAGAAACCCTACAGAAACCCTACAGCCAAGAGAAACCCTACAGCCAAGAGAAACCCTACAGAAACCCTACAGCCAAGAGAAACCCTACAGCCAAGAGAAACCTCTACTAATACAGCAAAGAGAAACCCTACAGCCAAGAGAAACCTCTACTAATACAGCAAAGAGAAACCCTACAGCCAAGAGAACCCTCCACTACTACAGCCAAGAGAAGCCTACAGCCAAGAGAACCCTACAGCCAAGAGAAACCCTACAGCCAAGAGAAACCCTACAGAAACCCTACAGCCAAGAGAAGCCCTACAGCCAAGAGAAACCGTACAGCCAAGAGAAACCGTACAGTCAAGAGAAACCTAATCTGAAAACAAGACTCCCTAAATTTTATCAGCATATCGATTGCACAACCAGGGGTGGAAAGACCTTGGATCATTGTTACTCTAACTTCCGCAACGCATATAAGGCCCTGCCCCGCCCCCCTTTCGGAAAAGCTGACCACGACTCCATTTTGTTGATCCCTGCCTACAGACAGAAACTAAAACAAGAGGCTCCCACGCTGAGGTCTGTCCAACGCTGGTCCGACCAAGCTGACTCCACACTCCAAGACTGCTTCCATCACGTGGACTGGGACATGTTTCGTATTGCGTCAGACAACAACATTGACGAATACGCTGATTCGGTGTGCGAGTTCATTAGAACGTGCGTTGAAGATGTCGTTCCCATAGCAACGATTAAAACATTCCCTAACCAGAAACCGTGGATTGATGGCAGCATTCGCATGAAACTGAAAGCGCGAACCACTGCTTTTAATCAGGGCAAGGTGTCTTGTAACATGACCGAATACAAACAGTGCAGCTATTCCCTCCGCAAGGCTATCAAACAAGCTAAGCGTCAGTACAGAGACAAAGTAGAATCTCAATTCAACGGCTCAGACACAAGAGGCATGTGGCAGGGTCTACAGTCAATTACGGACTACAGGAAGAAATCCAGCCCAGTCACGGACCAGGATGTCCTGCTCCCAGGCAGACTAAATAACTTTTTTACCCGCTTTGAGGACAATACAGTGCCACTGACACGGCCTGCAACGAAAACATGCGGTCTCTTCTTCACTGCAGCCGAGGTGAGTAAGACATTTAAACGTGTTAACCCTCGCAAGGCTGCAGGCCCAGACGGCATCCCCAGCCGCACCCTCAGAGCATGCGCAGACCAGCTGGCCGGTGCGTTTACGGACATATTCAATCAATCCCTATACCAGTCTGCTGTTCCCACATGCTTCAAGAGGGCCACCATTGTTCCTGTTCCCAAGAAAGCTAAGGTAACTGAGCTAAACGACTACCGCCCCGTAGCACTCACTTCCGTCATCATGAAGTGCTTTGAGAGACTAGTCAAGGACCATATTACCTCCACCCTACCTGACACCCTAGACCCACTCCAATTTGCTTACCGCCCAAATAGGTCCACAGACGATGCAATCTCAACCACACTGCACACTGCCCTAACCCATCTGGACAAGAGGAATACCTATGTGAGAATGCTGTTCATTGACTACAGCTCAGCATTAAACACCATAGTACCCTCCAAGCTCGTCATCAAGCTCGAGACCCTGGGTCTCGACCCCGCCCTGTGCAACTGGGTACTGGACTTCCTGACGGGCCGCCCCCAGGTGGTGAGGGTAGGCAACAACATCTCCTCCCCGCTGATCCTCAACACTGGGGCCCCACAAGGGTGCGTTCTGAGCCCTCTCCTGTACTCCCTGTTCACCCACGACTGCGTGGCCACGCACGCCTCCAACTCAATCATCAAGTTTGCGGACGACACAACAGTGGTAGGCTTGATTACCAACAACGACGAGACGGCCTACAGGGAGGAGGTGAGGGCCCTCGGAGTGTGGTGTCAGGAAAATAACCTCACACTCAACGTCAACAAAACTAAGGAGATGATTGTGGACTTCAGGAAACAGCAGAGGGAACACCCCCCTATCCACATCGATGGAACAGTAGTGGAGAGGGTAGCAAGTTTTAAGTTCCTCGGCATACACATCACAGACAAACTGAATTGGTCCACTCACACAGACAGCATTGTGAAGAAGGCGCAGCAGCGCCTCTTCAACCTCAGGAGGCTGAAGAAATTCGGCTTGTCACCAAAAGCACTCACAAACTTCTACAGATGCACAATCGAGAGCATCCTGGCGGGCTGTATCACCGCCTGGTACGGCAACTGCTCCGCCCACAACAGTAAGGCTCTCCAGAGGGTAGTGAGGTCTGCACAACGCATCACCGGGGGCAAACTACCTGCCCTCCAGGACACCTACACCACCCAATGTCACAGGAAGGCCATAAAGATCATCAAGGACAACAACCACCTGAGCCACTGCCTGTTCACCCCGCTATCATCCAGAAGGCGAGGTCAGTACAGGTGCATCAAAGCTGGGACCGAAAGACTGAAAAACAGCTTCTATCTCAAGGCCATCAGACTGTTAAACAGCCACCACTAACATTGAGTGGCTGCTGCCAACACACTGACTCAACTCCAGCCACTTTAATAATGGGAATTGATGGGAATTGATGTAAAATATATCACTAGCCACTTTAAGCAATGCTACTTAATATAATGTTTACATACCCTACATTATTCATCTCATATGCATACGTATATACTGTACTCTATATCATCGACTGTATCCTTATGTAATACATGTATCACTAGCCACTTTAACTATGCCACTTTGTTTACATACTCATCTCATATGTATATACTGTACTCGATACCATCTACTGTATCTTGACTATGCTGCTCTGTACCATCACTCATTCATATATCCTTATGTACATATTCTTTATCCCCTCACACTGTGTATAGGACAGTAGTTTTGGAATTGTTAGTTAGATTACTTGTTGGTTATTACTGCATTGTCGGAACTAGAAGCACAAGCATTTCGCTACACTCGCATTAACATCTGCTAACCATGTGTATGTGACAAATAAAATTTGATTTGATTTGAAACCCCTACAGCCAAGAGAAACCTCTACTAATACAGCCAAGAGAAACCTCTACTAATACAGCCAAGAGAAACCTCTACTAATACAGCCAAGAGAAACCTCTACTAATACAGCCAAGAGAAACCTCTACTAATACAGCCAAGAGAAACCTCTACTAATACAGCAAAGATAAACCTCTACTAATACAGCAAAGAGAAACCCTACAGCCAAGAGAAACCCTACAGCCAAGAGAAACCTCTACTAATACAGCAAAGAGAAACCCTACAGCCAAGAGAAACCCTACAGCCAAGAGAAACCCTACAGCCAAGAGAAACCTCTACTAATACAGCCAAGAGAAACCTCTACTAATACAGCAAAGAGGCACCCTACAGCCAAGAGAAACCTCTACTAATACAGCAAAGAGGCACCCTACAGCCAAGAGAACCCTACAGCCAAGAGAAACCTCTACTAATACAGCCAAGAGAAAGCCTACAGCCAAGAGAAACCTCTACTAATACAGCAAATAGAAACCTCTACTAATACAGCAAAGAGAAACCCTACAGCCAAGAGAAACCCTACAGCCAAGAGAAACCTCTACTAATACAGCAAAGAGAAACCCTACAGCCAAGAGAAACCCTACAGCCAAGAGAAACCCTACAGCCAAGAGAAACCTCTACTAATACAGCCAAGAGAAACCTCTACTAATACAGCCAAGAGAAAGCCTACAGCCAAGAGAAACCTCTACTAATACAGCAAAGATAAACCCTACAGCCAAGAGAACCCTCCACTACTACAGCCAAGAGAAGCCTACAGCCAAGAGAACCCTCTACAGCCAGGAGAACCTTCTACTACTTCAGCCAAGAGAACCCTCTACTACTACAACAGCCAAGAGAGCCCTAAAGCCAGGTGAACCAAACTGCCAGGAGAACCCTCTACAACCAAGAGAATCTTACAGCCAAGAGAACCCTCTACTACCACAGGCAAGAGAAGCCGAGAGAGCCCTACTGCCGAGAGAGCCCTACAGCCAAGAGAGAGCCCTACAGCCAAGAGGACACCACAGCCAAGAGGACACCACAGCCAAGAGGACACCACAGCCAAGAGAACCTTGCAGCCAAGAGAACCCTGCTGCCAAGAAAGAGCCCTATAGCCAAGAGAACCCTGCAGCCAAGAGAGAGCCCTACGGCCAAGAGAGAGCCCTACGGCAAAGAGAGAACTCTACGGCCAAGAGAACTCTACGGCCAAGAGAGCCCTACGGCCAAGAGAGCCCTACGGCCAAGAGAGCCCTACGGCCAAGAAAGCCACATGACCTAGACCCCTACAGCCAAGAGAGAGCCCTACAGCAAAGAGAGAGCCCTACAGCAAAGAGAGAGCCCTACAGCAAAAGAGAGAGCCCTACAGCAAAAGAGAGAGCCCTACAGCAAAGAGAGAGCCCTACAGCAAAGAGAGAGCCCTACAGCAAAGAGAGAGCCCTACAGCAAAGAGAGAGCCCTACAGCAAAGAGAGAGCCCTACAGCAAGAGAGAGCCCTATAGCCAAGAGAGAGCACTACAGACAAGAGAGACCCTACAGACAAGAGAGACCCTACAGACAAGAGAGACCCTACAGACAAGAGAGACCCTACAGATAAGAGAGACCCTACAGCCAGGAGAACCCTACAGCCAGGAGAACCCTCTATTATTGGACTGTCTGGGACAACCACAAATGAATCAGTCTCTCCTCTCCCCGAAGCCCTCTTCTGCTATCAGAGGGAGTAACATTCACTTCCGACCCCTGCTAGCCTGTCCCTTGTCCTTATCTCAAACCTCCCACCCTTCTGCCGGTCCTCCCCTGATCCCGCCCCACTCTACTCCTCTCTCCTGGCCCCACTCTACTCCGCTCTCCTGGCCCCACTCTACTCCGCTCTCCTGGCCCCACTCTACTCCGCTCTCCTGGCCCCACTCTACTCCGCTCTCCTGGCCCCACTCTACTCCTCTCTCCTGGCCCCACTCTACTCCTCTCTCCTGGCCCCACTCTACTCCTCTCTCCTGGCCCCACTCTACTCCGCTCTCCTGGCCCCACTCTACTCCGCTCTCCTGGCCCCACTCTACTCCGCTCTCCTGGCCCCACTCTACTCCGCTCTCCTGGCCCCACTCTACTCCGCTCTCCTGGCCCCACTCTACTCCTCTCTCCTGGCCCCACTCTACTCCTCTCTCCTGGCCCCACTCTACTCCTCTCTCCTGGCCCCACTCTACTCCTCTCTCCTGGCCCCACTCTACTCCTCTCTCCTGGCCCCACTCTACTCCTCTCTCCTGGCCCCACTCTACTCCGCTCTCCTGGCCCCACTCTACTCCGCTCTCCTGGCCCCACTCTACTCCGCTCTCCTGGCCCCACTCTACTCCGCTCTCCTGGCCCCACTCTACTCCTCTCTCCTGGCCCCACTCTACTCCTCTCTCCTGGCCCCACTCTACTCCTCTCTCCTGGCCCCACTCTACTCCGCTCTCCTGGCCCCACTCTACTCCGCTCTCCTGGCCCCACTCTACTCCGCTCTCCTGGCCCCACTCTACTCCTCTCTCCTGGCCCCACTCTACTCCTCTCTCCTGGCCCCACTCTACTCCTCTCTCCTGGCCCCACTCTACTCCGCTCTCCTGGCCCCACTCTACTCCTCTCTCCTGGCCCCACTCTACTCCTCTCTCCTGGCCCCACTCTACTCCTCTCTCCTGGCCCCACTCTACTCCTCTCTCCTGGCCCCACTCTACTCCTCTCTCCTGGCCCCACTCTACTCCTCTCTCCTGGCCCCACTCTACTCCTCTCTCCTGGCCCCACTCTACTCCTCTCTCCTGGCCCCACTCTACTCCGCTCTCCTGGCCCCACTCTACTCCTCTCTCCTGGCCCCACTCTACTCCTCTCTCCTGGCCCCACTCTACTCCTCTCTCCTGGCCCCACTCTACTCCTCTCTCCTGGCCCCACTCTACTCCTCTCTCCTGGCCCCACTCTACTCCGCTCTCCTGGCCCCACTCTACTCCTCTCTCCTGGCCCCACTCTACTCCTCTCTCCTGGCCCCACTCTACTCCTCTCTCCTGGCCCCACTCTACTCCGCTCTCCTGGCCCCACTCTACTCCTCTCTCCTGGCCCCACTCTACTCCTCTCTCCTGGCCCCACTCTACTCCTCTCTCCTGGCCCCACTC
>NC_050571.1:25745461-25770461 GCF_013265735.2 Oncorhynchus mykiss | reverse complement strand
CACTCAACTTCTTTGGTCGACCATGGCAAGGCCTGTTCTGAGTGGAACCTGTCCAGTTAAACCGCTGTATGGTCTTGGCCACCGTGCTGCAGCTCAGTTTCATGGTCTTGGCAATCTTCTTATAGCCCAGGCCATCTTTATGTAGAGCAACAATTATTTTTTTCAGATCCTCAGAGAGTTCTTTGCCATGAGGTGCCATGTTGAACTGCCATGTTGAACTTCCAGTGACCAGTCAGTGTGTGAGAGCGATGACACCAAATATAACACACCTGCTCCCCATTCACACCTGAGACCTTGTAACACTAATGAGTCACATGACACCGGGGAGGGAAAATGGCTAATTGGGCCCAATTTGGACATTTTCACTTAGGGGTCTACTCACTTTTGTTGCCAGCGGTTTAGACATTAATGGCTGTATGTTGAGTTATTTTGAGGGGACAGCAAATTGAAACTGTTATATAAGCTGTACACGCACTACTTTATGGTAGCAAAGTGTCATTTCTTCAGTGTTGCCACATGAAAAGATATACTCAAATATTTACTAAACTGTGAGGGGTGTACTCACTTTTGTGATATACTGTATTAACACTAGCATCTATTAACACTAACATCTATTCAGACTAATATCTATTAAAACTAGCATTGAATTACACTAACACAAATACATTCATTCATTCATTCATTCCTCACCAGAATGAGTCCAGAAGCTAAGCTCATATTTCAAGGGAAGGGGCATCCTATGTTTGTTGAATCAATTGTTTGCGCAATCAATACCAACAGGAAGAGAAGCATGTCTCAGCCGGTAGCTCAATGTGTGTTTATGGGTGTACTTTAATTAGTGGCCAATTGCAGGGTGGATTTGTCGATATGAATTCCAAGCACATTTCCTAATCTATGTTTTGGAATGTGAATGACAAGGCTCAAGTAGTGACTGTCTCTTTGTTGACAGCTTTACTCATCCCCTCGTCTAAACCCCTCCCTCTGGAAGTGACCCTACATGTTCTTTAAAAACACAAGACAACAGACAACAGTAGGAAGCCTTCAATAGGTTGTCGACTACTATACTAAGTCAAAGGAAAAGGGCAAACAAATTTCATAATGGAATCCAGCCCAAGTTTTAGACGGAAATTAAACCCAGTAACACATGGGGGAGGGGTTCCCCTCCTTGGTAAGCCTAGTAAAACATCAAAGACATCCACCTCACATCCCTGGAACAGATGTTCCAAAGGTCCCATGAAAAGCAGGAATGTAATATTGGAAGCTGTGCTGTTTTATGAGGGTAAAGGACAAACTAACACTAAATACCACTCATAGTAGCAGAACTCTCTCAAACCTACCCATGAGGGTTAACGTTTACATAGTGTCACGGATTCCCCCAGTACTGCTGCTCATTCCGTTCACCAGCTCCGGAGGTCTACGTCACCCGCCTTCTAGGCATCACTGAACTGGATGATTACCCCCAACCCGGACTGTCTTGTCTCATTACGCACATTCTCCCTGATTAGTATGTGTATATATGTGCCCTCTGTTCCCCATTGTCCTTGCTGATTATTGTTCCATGTCCGTTGGTCTTGTGAGTACCTGTGCTCTCTTGTATCGGCTTGCGTGTTACCGTGTTAGTGTGCACTTGTTATTACAGGTCTCTTCCCGTGTATTGTTATTACGGGTCTCTTCCCGTGTATTGTTATTACAGGTCTCTTCCTGTGTATTGTTATTACAGGTCTCTTCCCGTGTATTGTTATTACAGGTCTCTTCCCGTATATTGTTATTACAGGTCTCTTCCCGTGTATTGTTATTACAGGTCTCTTCCCGTGTATTGTTATTACAAGTCTCTTCCAGTGTATTGTTATTACAGGTCTCTTCCCGTGTATTGTTATTACGGGTCTCTTCCCGTGTATTGTTATTACGGGTCTCTTCCAGTGTATTGTTATTACGGGTCTCGTCCAGTGTATTGTTATTACAGGTCTCGTCCAGTGTATTGTTATTACAGGTCTCTTCCCGTGTATTGTTATTACAGGTCTCTTCCCGTGTATTGTTATTACAAGTCTCTTCCAGTGTATTGTTATTACAGGTCTCTTCCCGTGTATTGTTATTACGGGTCTCTTCCAGTGTATTGTTATTACGGGTCTCGTCCCGTGTATTGTTATTACGGGTCTCGTCCCGTGTATTGTTATTACAGGTCTCGTCCCGTGTATTGTTATTACAGGTCTCTTCCCGTGTATTGTTATTACAGGTCTCTTCCCGTGTATTGTTATTACAGGTCTCTTCCCGTGTATTGTTATTACAGGTCTCTTCCCGTATATTGTTATTACAGGTCTCTTCCAGTGTATTGTTATTACAGGTCTCTTCCCGTGTATTGTTATTACAGGTCTCTTCCAGTGTATTGTTATTACAGGTCTCTTCCAGTGTATTGTTATTACAGGTCTCTTCCCGTGTATTGTTATTACGGGTCTCGTCCCGTGTATTGTTATTACGGGTCTCGTCCAGTGTATTGTTATTACAGGTCTCTTCCAGTGTATTGTTATTACAGGTCTCTTCCCGTGTATTGTTATTACGGGTCTCTTCCCGTGTATTGTTATTACAGGTCTCTTCCAGTGTATTGTTATTACAGGTCTCGTCCAGTGTATTGTTATTACGGGTCTCTTCCAGTGTATTGTTATTACAGGTCTCTTCCCGTGTATTGTTATTACAAGTCTCTTCCAGTGTATTGTTCTTACAGGTCTCTTCCAGTGTATTGTTATTACGGGTCTCTTCCCGTGTATTGTTATTACAGGTCTCTTCCCGTGTATTGTTATTACAAGTCTCTTCCAGTGTATTGTTATTACAGGTCTCTTCCCGTGTATTGTTATTACGGGTCTCTTCCCGTGTATTGTTATTACGGGTCTCTTCCCGTGTATTGTTATTACGGGTCTCGTCCCGTGTATTGTTATTACGGGTCTCGTCCCGTGTATTGTTATTACAGGTCTCGTCCCGTGTATTGTTATTACAGGTCTCTTCCCGTGTATTGTTATTACAGGTCTCTTCCCGTGTATTGTTATTACAGGTCTCTTCCCGTGTATTGTTATTACAGGTCTCTTCCAGTGTATTGTTATTACAGGTCTCTTCCCGTGTATTGTTATTACAGGTCTCTTCCAGTGTATTGTTATTACAGGTCTCTTCCAGTGTATTGTTATTACAGGTCTCTTCCCGTATATTGTTATTACGGGTCTCGTCCCGTGTATTGTTATTACGGGTCTCGTCCAGTGTATTGTTATTACAGGTCTCTTCCAGTGTATTGTTATTACAGGTCTCTTCCCGTGTATTGTTATTACGGGTCTCGTCCCGTGTATTGTTATTACGGGTCTCGTCCAGTGTATTTATTAGAGGTTTACACCTCACTCTTTGTTTGGGTTACAGCCCTGTGTCATATAAACTCAGAAGAAAAAAAACATCCTCTCACTGTCAACTGCGTTTTTTTTCAGCAAACGTAACATGTGTAAAAATGTGTATGAATATAATAAGATTCAACAACTGAGACAAACTGAACATGTGACTAACAGAAATTGAATAATGTGTCCCTGAACAAGGGGGGGGGGGGGGGGGTCAAAATCAGAAGTCAGTCAGTATCTGGTGTATTAAGTACTGCATTAAGTACTGCAGTGCATCTCCTCATGGACTGCACCAGACTTGCCAGGTCTTGCTGTGAGATGTTACCCCACTCTTCCACCAAAGCATCTACAAGTTCCCAGACATTTCTGGAGGGAATGCACCTTACCCTCACACTCCAATCCAACAAGTCCCAGACGTGCTCAACGGGCTCTTTGCTGGCCATGGCAGAACACTGACATTCCTGTCTTGCAGGAAATCATGCACAGAACGAGCAGTACGGCTGGTGGCATTGTCATGCTGGAGGGTCATGTCAGGATGAGGACGATCAGCTGTCTGTCCTGTCTTCCTGTAGTGCTGTGTTAGGCGTCTCACAGCACGGACATTGCAATTTATTGCCCTGGCCACATCTGCAGGCCCCATGCCTCCTTGCAGCATGCCTAAGGGACATTCACACAGATGAGCAGGGACCCTGGGTATCTTTCTTTTGGTGTTTTTCCAGAGTCAGTAGAAAGGCCTCTTTAGTGTCCTAAGTTTTCATAACTGGGACCTTAATTGCCTACCGTCTGTAAGCTCTTAGTGTCTTAACGACCATTCCACGGTTGCATGTTCATTAATTAATCAAGCCTAGTGGTTAGAGCGTTGGGCTAGTAACCGGAAGGTTGCAAGTTCAAATCCCCGAGCTGACAAGGTACAAACCTGTCGTTCTGCCTCTGAACAAGCAGTTAACCCACTGTTCCTAGGCCGTCATTGAAAATAAGAATTTGTTCTTAACTGACTTGCCTAGTTAAATAAAGGTAAAAAAATAAATAAATAAAATATGATTATGGTTCATTGCACACACATGGGAAACAGTGTTTAAACCCTTTACAATGATGATCTGTGAAGTTATTTGGGTTTTTACGAATTATCTTTGAAAGACAGGGTCCTGAAAAAGGGACTTTTATTTTTTTTCTGAGTTTATAGTAGAGGTCGACCGATTAATCGGCATGGCCAATTTTAAGTTTTCATAACAATCAGTAATCTCCATTTTTGCTGCGAGGGCCGCGCGTTGGGGGGGGGGGGGGGTGTACTGTCACGAGTCCTACCGAAGGTGGCTCCCCTTCCTGTTCGGGTGGCGCTCGGCGGTCGTCGTCACCGGCCTACTATCTGCCACTGATCCCTATTCCCCCTTTCTGTTTATTGGTTTCCGCTGTGTTCATTTTAGGCTGATTGGTTGGGCTTTATTATCCAGCAGGCCCACCTACTGGTTGTGCGGGATTGTTTGATATACGTGTTTACACGTGTGTCACATGTGTCACGGTTTTCCCATTTTCTTGGGTTTTGCTGGACTTTTTTTGGTCCTCCAATAATCGGTATCGGCGTTGAAAAATCATAATGGGTCGATCTCTAGTTTATATGTACGTGTTTGTTTTGGGCTTCGTTCTCTGTCATGTTCATGACGTACACTATTTTGGGTAGAGAAAAAAAAAAGTTTTATTATTCCTGCACCTGTCTTTATACAACGTGACACATAGACAGACCTCATCCAACCATATGGAGTTATTTGACCTCGATTTGAATAGGTCTCTAAAAACCTATTCCGTGAGAGAGACTACCTGTAATATAGAACCATTACCATCAAATCCTCTGCATTAACAGAGCCATAACTCTCACTGGTCTACACAACTAATTCATACACCCACTAGTGTATACACACACACACTCTATTTATAGCAATCATGTGATCATGGTTCCATGTTTAATCAGTCAGTCGTATAAAAGGGAGCCAGTGCGAAAGACGGAACAGCTCCTCTGAGGTCTAGCTAGTTAAAATGAGACAATCTGCTTATCAAACACAACAAAGGGCTTAATTACACAACAGAGTTGAAGAAGGTGACTTAATGAGGAAATACTTCTGAGGACTTTCACAACACAGAGCGAGAGCACTATTTGGCCCTAAACAGAGTACACAGTGGCAGAATACTGGTCAATTTTGTATTTATTTTTTCCAAGAGGCTTCCCTTTTGAACTCGCCCAAATGCTCCAAACAGTCAAGCATCACACAGAAGCAATACCCAAAACACTAGGAACTGACAGAACAAATAACCAAAACACTAGGAACTGACAGAACAAATTCCCAAAACACTAGGAACTGACAGAACAAATACACAAAACACTAGGAACTGACAGAACAAATACACAAAACACTAGGAACTGACAGAACAAATTCCCAAAACACTAGGAACTGACAGAACAAATACCCAAAACACTAGGAACTGACAGAACAAATACACAAAACACTAGGAACTGACAGAACAAATAACCAAAACACTAGGAACTGACAGAACAAATAACCAAAACACTAGGAACTGACAGAACAAATACACAAAACACTAGGAACTGACAGAACAAATACACAAAACACTAGGAACTGACAGAACAAATAACCAAAACACTAGGAACTGACAGAACAAATTCCCAAAACACTAGGAACTGACAGAACAAATTCCCAAAACACTAGGAACTGACAGAACAAATACACAAAACACTAGGAACTGACAGAACAAATAACCAAAACACTAGGAACTGACAGAACAAATACCCAAAACACTAGGAACTGACAGAACAAATAACCAAAACACTAGGAACTGACAGAACAAATACCCAAAACACTAGGAACTGACAGAACAAATACCCAAAACACTAGGAACTGACAGAACAAATACCCAAAACACTAGGAACTGACAGAACAAATACCCAAAACACTAGGAACTGACAGAACAAATACCCAAAACACTAGGAACTGACAGAACAAATACCCAAAACACTAGGAACTGACAGAACAAATTCCCAAAACACTAGGAACTGACAGAACAAATACACAAAACACTAGGAACTGACAGAACAAATAACCAAAACACTAGGAACTGACAGAACAAATTCCCAAAACACTAGGAACTGACAGAACAAATACACAAAACACTAGGAACTGACAGAACAAATAACCAAAACACTAGGAACTGACAGAACAAATTCCCAAAAACACTAGGAACTGACAGAACAAATACACAAAACACTAGGAACTGACAGAACAAATAACCAAAACACTAGGAACTGACAGAACAAATAACCAAAACACTAGGAACTGACAGAACAAATTCCCAAAACACTAGGAACTGACAGAACAAATTCCCAAAACACTAGGAACTGACAGAACAAATACCCAAAACACTAGGAACTGACAGAACAAATAACCAAAACACTAGGAACTGACAGAACAAATACCCAAAACACTAGGAACTGACAGAACAAATACCCAAAACACTAGGAACTGACAGAACAAATACCCAAAACACTAGGAACTGACAGAACAAATACCCAAAACACTAGGAACTGACAGAACAAATACCCAAAACACTAGGAACTGACAGAACAAATACCCAAAACACTAGGAACTGACAGAACAAATACCCAAAACACTAGGAACTGACAGAACAAATACCCAAAACACTAGGAACTGACAGAACAAATTCCCAAAACACTAGGAACTGACAGAACAAATACCCAAAACACTAGGAACTGACAGAACAAATTCCCAAAACACTAGGAACTGACAGAACAAATACCCAAAACACTAGGAACTGACAGAACAAATAACCAAAACACTAGGAACTGACAGAACAAATAACCAAAACACTAGGAACTGACAGAACAAATACCCAAAACACTAGGAACTGACAGAACAAATTCCCAAAACACTACCATCAGAAGTTCAGATGTGAGTCCCAGACACTGCCTCTCAGTCTCACCAACAACTGAAGCTATGCCTCAGTACTGATACTCACCACACAGGAGAACCCAGAACCCGAGCAGAACCGGCTGGGCCAAACGACCAACCTGAACCTACGCCAGACAATGTGGTATTATTTACAACACACCTTCCTTCCGGAGCCTTCCACCCCTGAGGCCTATACTTTGGTTAACACTACATTGTACTGAGTGGGCCTTTATTGTGGTACCATAATTGACATAGTGTACTCTGTACTACTCTGTACTACATTGTAGTAAAGGTGTATTTCCACACTACAGAAATGACTGTAGCAGCTATAATCTGATAAGTTCAGTGCAATAGTAGTGCAGCAGTGAAGGCAGATGCCTTTAGACTGGCCTGGAGCTGAGAGCTCATGACCAAACACAGATGGCCAGTCTGCAGAACAGAGCCCACAGACATACACAGACAGAGATGGGTTAAACATTAACTTAACCAAAGTGACTGAAGTGAGACAGCGAGAGAAAATCCAATAAGTACACATAACACAAACCCTTATACACAAATACTACACCCCACACTGTCTGGGCTGGGAATTAACCTATAAGAGGGAGGGGAGAAGGGAGGGAGGGAAGGAAGGAAGGAAGGAAGGAAGGAAGGAAGGAAGGAAGGATGCACACTCAACACATACTGTACATTACTTCCCAACAGGATTCTTACACGTACACTAGTCTGTGGTCTCAGCAGGTTGTGCTGTAATAAAAGCTGCAGCAGAGAGCGAGAGAACGAGCAGACTGTGGATTTACAGAACAGGTCCGGCCAGACTCCAGGCCCCAGTTCAGTGGCTGGGAGGTTGGGTAACGATAGGCCTACGGTTGGGGAACGATAGGCCTACGGTTCAGTGGCTGGGAGGTTGGGTAACGATAGGCCTACGGTTCAGTGGCTGGGAGGTTGGGTAACGATAGGCCTACGGTTCAGTGGCTGGGAGGTTGGGTAACGATAGGCCTACGGTTCAGTGGCTGGGAGGTTGGGTAACGATAGGCCTACGGTTCAGTGGCTGGGAGGTTGGGTAACGATAGGCCTACGGTTCAGTGGCTGGGAGGTTGGGTAACGATAGGCCTACGGTTCAGTGGCTGGGAGGTTGGGTAACGATAGGCCTACGGTTCAGTGGCTGGGAGGTTGGGTAACGATAGGCCTACGGTTCAGTGGCTGGAAGATTGGGTAACTACAGGGCTATGGTCAGAGGTGGAAAAGTACCCAATTGTCATACTTGAGTAAAGGTATAGATACCTTAATATAAAATGACTCAAGTAAAAGTGAAAGTCACCCAGTAAAATATTACTTGAGTAAAATGTACTTAAGTACAGTGGTAGAAAAAGTACTCAATTGTCATACTTGAGTAAAAGTACAAAGTAAAAGTAAATGCTAACTTTTTTTGACAGCCAGGGGCACACTCCAACACTTCTTTTTACTGTCCTGCTAAGCATTCAAATTGTAACTAATACTTTTGGGTGTCAGGGAAAATGTATGGAGTAAAAAGTACATGATTTTCTTTAGGAATGTAGTGAAGTAAAAGTAGTCAAAAATATAAAGTACAAAAAAAAGACTTAAGTAAAAAATACTTTAAAGTACTACTTAAGTGCTTTACACCACTGGCTATGGTTAAGTGGCTGGGAGGTTGGGTAACTGCAGAGCAGGGTAATGTGGCAAGAAAACATAACAGCAATCCAATTCACACACACCACACCGAAACCCAACTGCACCATAATTGCAATGCTACTCACAAAAAAACAACAAACAACCATAATACTGTCAAAACCACACAATACTCTGATAAAATGATCCCGTACCCATACACCACACTAACAGCCAAGTTCACACACAATGACTGGACCAATACAAACACATAACTACCGTCTAGTCATTCACACACAGCAACCATGTATACAAACAACTCTATAATCACAACAGTCCAAGTCATGATGGGCGCTGCAGTGTTTGGTGAAGGGAGGGGGCGCAGGGCTCAACACTAATCATGCAGTCTATTTAAAGTACTACTATGCTGAATGTGATGCAGCAATGGATGGGACTTATATAGGAGAGGGTGCGATCGTACAGCAGAGGTGTGGCTGTTCTGTGTTAATAGGCAGCGGTTGGGTGCTCATTGGTAGGACCATCATGTGACTGTCTGTCTATCTGTGTCTGTGTGTGTTTGTCTGTCTATCTGTGTGTGTCTGTCTATCGGTGTCTGGCTGTGTGTGTCAGCAGTAGCCGCCCCTCCTCATCCCCTCACACACAGATGATAGGGCATCCAGTAATCTCGTTAAGCCTCGCCCTCTCTATCTCCATCTCCCCCTTCTCACCCCCCCCCCCCCTCTCCATCTCACAATCTGAAAGCACTGGGCTAAATGTCCACTCCACACTGCTGCCTGACTATCTGTGGGTGTGAAACCCATCACTGCTTTCATTAAACTACTTCTAGGAGGGTCTCTCTTACCTCTAACCCTTCTCAAGGCTAAGGAGAGAGGGCTAGGAGGTCAGAGGTGAGGAACAGGGATACAGACCCAGCATTGAAAGCAAGGAGAGAGTACTTCTCCGTGTGAAATGTGAGGGAGGGAAGGCGGAGCAGGGCAATACTAAATGTATTAGAAGGGCAGGGATAACAGGGAAGGGGCGACTACTGTCAGGAGCTTGAGGGTTAGAGGAGAAGGGGTGAGTTAGGGGAGGAGGAAAGAGCAAACAGTCTAGGGCAGGCAGATGTTGCCCTAAAGATGTTGCCCTATTCTAGGTCGATGTTTCCGTACCACAATCCATTTAGGAAAAAGTCAACCTGATGGCACATTTGGGTTCATCCCCATGTGCACACACACACACCCAAAGCATCTGCGATCCTCCATCAATAATGATGTAAGCACGCCACATATGTAGTGTGTCCACTTGGAGAAATCATCAGTGGCATAAACTCATGGATGCCAAGAGAAGCTAGACTTCCAAGAAAAAATAAAACATAAGATAATGTATGTTTTCATCATTTTCCTTCAATTTGCAGGAGGCTGAATGTATCTCACCGGAGAAGCAGCGCCCCTCTGTCTAAGTATGTGTAGGCCATATATCTGACGCTATCTGGTTATAAAAAGTATGACATTGTTGCTGCTCGTAGCATTGAATCCAACCGGAAGCCAGCGAGCATTTGGCCTATAAAATAACAGCCCGTCGGCATTGAGCTAAACGGAGCGAGCTCAACTGTGAAAAAAAGTGTCAAGAGAAACCAGTTCGATTTTCTTTTTACCAGATCGGAGTTGGCTTCACTCCTATCACAGAGAAATATGTCATCAATAGAAACAACTTGAACTGTTGCATCTCGTTGTGTTGTTGTACTCCGGTGGCTGGCTAGCTCAAATGGTCCTTTTCCTAAATGATGGATGGATTTATGGTTTTACTTAATTATCTGTACTGGCCAATGATTAAAATGGCGATTCTTTCGGCCAACTCATCCAACCATAAAATACATTACACGTTCAGTATGTAGCTAGATGTAGAAGGCTAATGTAAACTTGCTAGCTAGCGAGCAAGCATTTTAGCAGCCTACAGTAGGTCAACAAAAATAAATGTGTGTACTGTATGACAGTCATAGACGTTTCATAAACATGAACGAGAGGAGGGCATTGGCGTTTCCCTACAAGTACACTTGTGTGTATAAGGTAGTTGTTGTGAAATTGTTAGATGACTTATATATTACTACATGGTCGGAACTAGAAGCACAAGCATTTCACTACACTCGCATTAACATCTGCTAACCATGTGTATGTGACCAATAACATTTGATTTGAAGTAGAGCGAGTCAATATGTATTTTCCTCTTGCATGAACACACAAACACACAAATCAGAACCATGGAAGCCACATTATATTTAGTTTATATTGATTGGACTAAATTATTTCTGGTTTATTTTAGTTGTGACTGTATTAGACTAAGCAGAAGTGAGGCTGGAATAGTGGAGGCTGCTCCTGTTTTCTTTGCAACTTGCAGTAATTCTCCATGGTACTAAATCAATAGTTATTTAGTTGTCTGAAAATGTCAGAAACATGAACTTTCTTTACCATGCTGCAGGTCATGTAACTGTTTGTTACATGTAATATGCGTTGTGGACTTCACCAGACAGGTTGCTCTCCCGTTTTGTAATGAAACAAAGGGGTGGTTGAATTTATTCTGCCACTGTCTTCATTTTGACTCGGCTTTAGCCTTTAGGCATATATCACGGTCGCAAGGCATATGAATAAGTTATAGAGCAAACAACGCAATTATCACACCTCATATTGTTGTAATGTGTCTTTTTTTCTGGCTTGGCTTCCCCGGTAGGTACGGTACTGTAGTGCAGGTACAGTAGTGTAGGTACAGTAGTGTAGGTACTGTAGTGTAGGTACAGTACTGTAGTGTAGGTACAGCACTGTAGGTACTGTACTGTAGGTACTGTAGTATAGTGTAGGTACTGTAGTGTAGGTACAGTAGTGTAGTGTAGGTACCATAGTGTAGTGTAGGTACAGTAGTGTATGTACTGTAGTGTAGGTACTGTACTGTAGTGTAGGTACAGTAGTGAAGTGTAGGTACAGTACTGTAGTGTAGGTACAGTAGTGTAGGTACAGTAGTGTAGTGTAGGTACAGTACTGTAGTGTAGGTACAGTAGTGTAGGTACAGTAGTGTAGGTACAGTAGTGTAGGTACAGTACTGTAGTGTAGGTACAGTACTGTAGTGTAGGTACTGTAGTGTAGGTACAGTACTGTAGTGTAGGTACAGTACTGTAGTGTAGGTACAGTACTGTAGTGTAGATACAGTACTGTAGTGTAGGCTAGTCTCACTCTCGACAAACACTAAACCCGTTCGACAGTGTGGTGGAGGGGTGCAGGCTACTGTCAGGGACCCGGCAGAGACGTTCTTTTCTTTCGGCCAACTCTAATGAGCTGTCAAATCATCCCGAATGCCTGGGAGATTTGGGGGGGGGGGGGTTACACCGCTGGTCTGACAGGCTGGCTGGGATGTGTGTCCAACCACACCCTCGGCTGTGTGGAGCTCTGTACAAACCCACCATCAGGCCGGTGTCCACATCAGTCAGTAGTAGGCTGTCATTCTGATAAAAACACAATGTTCCACCATTGGCCATGGGTGGGTGCCATGATGAAGAGCACAACCCATGACGTGCAAATACGCACACGCAAAATACCAGTCTCGAGCGCGCTGCCCGGTCTGAGGATCACGCCCCACGGGTGCTCGTGTCATTTCCACCCCGTAGCTAACCGACTGTGGCTGGTGATCCATGGGCAACATAACGAGCATATTAAAGCCTAACTAATGATCGGGTGTGTTTTGCCTTGCTACCATATGCCATGCACCAATGTCATATAGGCTACGAGCCATTGTAATACACAACCTTAACAAGCCGTTTTTGGCTACAGTCCAGACCCATAAATTACAACTTATTTTTCAACATCTGTAGCTGGAGATGGACATGTCACCAGCACATCAGCTACTAACCGCCACCGACTGCAGACCACAGCATCATGACCGATATGCCGGTCTCTAAAAAGTTGAAGAACAGTATTTAATACTATTATCGTCGTGTTGCAACATCCGCAGCCTAGACAGTGATTTACACGGACTCTGTACAGAAGATACAATGTAAACGCATGTATCCATACAGCGAGGCGATGCCAGCACTACCTCGATATCAGAGGACGTCGCTCTCTGTAGAATCCAGTCTGCCTGCCTGTCAGAGTTTGCGCAGGTAGCACACATTTATAAGCCAGCAGAGCTGTGGGGCTGACCAACTGGCCAACATATACACTTACTTAAATGTCGTCTGTCATCAAGTGGGAGGTAGCCTTGTCTGTTTGGGGCTCCGACAGAGATGTCAAACGTTTCTGGTGTACTGGTTCTCATCCACTACGGCAGCGGTGCCTCGGCATCAGTCAGAGAGAGAGCGCACACCTCACCTCGATTTGAGAGATGCTGTGCAGCTGGGCGTTCTCTTTTTTTCGCAGTCGGGCAGGTAAGTTACAAACTTATCCTCTCAAATAGCCTGCTATTAATTAACCCCTTTTTAACTAGCAGCAGAGGGTAACGTTGAGCAAAATGTAGGCTAAATTCCACTAAAACGTTAACGTGGTGGCCAGACTGGATTTACTGTTCTGCTGTGGGTTTCTCGAGGCACTCCCGGCACGCTGTCACACGCCACGCCTACACATGACGTCGGCTTTCAAAACGTTTCATCCAGCGTCCCAAGGCCACGTTCAGTTGCCAAACGTTTTCGAACGTTGCAGATAGAAATGCCGTGAATAGAGCTCCTTATACCGGAGAGGCATATTTGTTCTACATAGACCCAACATACGTATATCTGAACGTTCAAAACGTCCTGCTGAACGCTCCCCAGCTATTAAGACTGGATAGTAGCCTATGATGTCGGGTTCATGTGTTAGTCAGAACTAGGAAATGTGCGATTTGTTTTATTTATTATTATAATTGATTTGACCTTTTATTTAACTAGGCAAGTCAGTTAAGAACACATCACTATTTTCAATGACGGCCCCTGGACAGTGGGTTAACTGCCTTGTTCAGGGGCAGAACGACATATTTTTACCTTATCAGCTCGGGGATTCGAGCGCGGATTTCAAAAACGGTAACTAATCCGTTACGTTACCAGCTAAAATATTGTAATCGGATTACAGATACTTTTGAAATACTTCGAGGATTACTTTTAAATTCAGAAAGGATCAGGGGCGAAAATCTGATATCAACTTTGGAGGGGACAATTACATGACATTTTCTCAAGAGCAATTCCTGAGGGGGACACCAAAAGTAGTGCTGTAACACATAGCCTAAATTGTAATATGTTAAATGTATATTGAGGAACCATAATTACTACTACTGGATAATTGATAGGTACAGTAGTAGTTCAATGAAGGGTTGTCCCAACTTGTTAACATGTTTAAATCATTATAATACTCCTACTAATAATAGTTATAGCAGTGTTCCTTATCAGTACAGCATGTATGCAGGTATTTGTATTTACAACCAGCAATACCAAGCAAAGCCAGTAGGTGGTAATGGTACTGTACACTGTATGGGTGCAGGTTTCATAAAAACAATGAACATGGTGTGTTCTCGTCTCAAAGAATGTCCATTGAGAACCATGGAAGTTGGTCTCTGTATTGAATTGACCTTTTTATTGAACTTTTTCTGATTCATTTCTATAGTCATTAAATATGTGCCTCTGGTTTGAGTCTATTACAACATCTTTACAAGAACAAAACGCTCAGAATAAGTACAGTTCTAAAAGCGAAATAACTACTTCAATGAAAAACCCAAACAAATCCACCAAAATATCCTTCAGAAATACTTAGTTATTGTTCAGTCGGTGTCTCAACTCTTCAAACAACAGCTATGGACAAGTATGTCACACAAAGTATGCCATTTTAAATTAAATAAATAATTTGTAAGTGTACTGTCATGTACTAAAAACTACTAAACAAAATAACATATATCATACTATACAGCAGGGGGTCTCAAACAGGGTAGGTGGACCCCTAGGGGTCCCTGGTGTAATGGCAAGGGGTCCATGAAATAAAAAAAGTGTAATGAACGTATTCAGCAGCACAAGGATTCCAGTAACTTTACATATAATATAGAGGGGGTGGAGGTCCCTGAGGACCACTCAAAACCTTGCCTCAAAATATGCAGGGGTTCCAGTACCGAAAAAACCAACCCCCGCACCTCCACTGGAAGCCTCCTGAGGACCTCTGCTGCCTCTCCACTGCTGCTACAGGGGTATTTGTTGCGAAAGAGAGGCAACTGCACTGAAAGAGAATTTATGTTCAGCTCAGGGTACTGATCTAGAGACTCATCCAACTCCCCTGTGAGAAGCGCTCTTTCCAACTCTTACAGAATGTTTAGACTGTCCTGGTCAAAACGGTTGCCAAACAACCTCCACACCATCCAACACTTAAAAAGATTCTGCCCTAGTGATGCACTGCTTTGCCAGCAAATCGTCTTTCAATGGAGTCAATCAATGTTGTTGCTTTCTCATACAGTGCAAGGTAGCTTTCGTCATTTCGTCACTGCTGTTTACGCCAAGCACTGGATAACTGGGGACTGATTGTATTTAGCTGGTGTGCTGTTACAGTACACAGTGGCGGTGGGTTTAGCAGTTTTGAATTTTTCAATGGCTTTTCTCCAGTTCCTAAATCCTGCACTAATGAAGGCAGCATCTGCTCTTTGGCCAAAAGATGGCTGTCTTGAAAACCCTTGGCTACAGTGAAAACAACACCTTTTATTGATGGATTATGATGTAGCCAGGGGAAATCACCAAACCATCTCTCTTGAAACATCAGCACTCTGTTGGCAAGAGATTACAGTTCTATAAATTGTGGGTGTGGCTGATGTGTTTTTGTGCCATCACTGAGGTAACTGGACAATGCTGTGCCACTGTCCCCTATACTGATGCTGCTGGCAACAAGGTTGACACCTGGTCCTGCCGTGGCTGTGACACTGTCCCCTATACTGATGCTGCTGGCAACAAGGTTGACACCTGGTCCTGCTGTGGCTGTGCCACTGTCCCCTATACTGATGCTGCTGGCAACAAGGTTGACACCTGGTCCTGCCGTGGCTGTGCCACTGTCCCCTATACTGGTGCTGCTGGCAACAAGGTTGACACCTGGTCCTGCTGTGGCTGTGCCACTGTCCCCTATACTGATGCTGCTGGCAACAAGGTTGACACATGGTCCTGCTGTGGCTGTGCCACTGTCCCCTATACTGGTGCTGCTGGCAACAAGGTTGACACCTGGTCCTGCCGTGGCTGTGCCACTGTCCCCTATACTGGTGCTGCTGGCAACAAGGTTGACACCTGGTCCTGCCGTGTCTGTGACACTGTCCCCTATACGGGTGCTGCTGGCAACAAGGTTAACACCTGGTCCTGCCGTGGCTGTGCCACTGTCCCCTATACTGGTGCTGCTGGCAACAAGGTTGAGTTTAAGTTGAGAGTGGGGTTATCCATGGCATTTTCCAATTATGTCTCTATTTTACAAGTCTAAAAAAGAGAGAACCTTTCATAATGTTGCCAAACAAAGACTCAACAAACTTACCTGAGACTCCCTGTCTCTGCCAGTCTGTCCCTGCCTATCAGTCTCTGTCAGTCTGTCCCTGCCTATCAGTCTCTGTCAGTCTGTCTCTGCCCATCTGTTGCCTGATCTGCCTAATGACATCATTGTGAAACGTTTCCATTATCATTTCACTTCTTTCTAATGAACATTTTATCAACTAGTCTTTGAGATATTAGGCTACTAGGGTTCTTGCTTTGCGTTTTGGTGTACTGAAAAATACTCTGATGTCTGTCTTTTTACTTTTTTCTACCTGGCTGGCTGCACACACACACACACACACAGTGTGTAGGTTATTTACAGTAGGAGATGGGCTTCTATCATCTAATCTTCTATCATTCTATATGGGCTTCGATCTAAAAGGCAGCTAGCAAATGTGAAATGGATTGCAGTGACAAGAGTTGACAGCTGTGTGAGTTCACCATTTACACAACATATGCTGCAACCTTTTGTCATTGTAATATAGTTTGTTTCATATTGGCTGGCTTCCAACAATAGCTGAATTTGCAGAGCTAGCGAGCACTAATTCCGTTTCTGTGGTGTTTGCTATAATCTTTGCTATTGTCAGTTTACTCCAAGATCAGCACACGTGCTTCAAAGTCCCATAGCGACAATTTAGTTTTTGCAACGAGACCATTAAAGATATTTAAGACAATGGTAGAAGAGAGTGTAGTTCTGTTCAGTTGGGAGTTCAGTTTATCTCTAACCTGATAACAGGGACTTTGAAGCACTACAGCTGCATGTTGATCTTGGAATAAACTGACGATAGCAATGATTCCATCTTTGACGACGCCACATACATGGAATAGGTACTAGCTAGCTTAATAGTTAATGTTTGCCTGCTAGCTCTGCAAATTTAGCTAGTGTGTGTGTGAACCCTGCCAACATAAAAAATTAAAAAAAACATTGCTATGGCGCGATTGACTGGAATAACTTCACGTCAGTTATGAGCATTGAGTGCCTTTCAAAAAGTAGATACGAACCCTCTGTCAGATAAGAACTGGCAGTGGATCAAGCCATTGTGAGGCAAAGGGCGGGGGGCCGCAATCTTTTGTAACTTAAAAACACGCTATTAAGTGTCTATAATCAGCACAAGTGCTTTCATTGCGCATTATTAATATTATTGAAATTACATAGTTATGTTTACAGTGATATATTGGTGGGGGCAAATCATATTTTTACCAGGATGGGGGGTCGTGTCCCCCCTGGGATTTCCGCCTATGGAAAGGATGTTTACGAAAAAAATATTTGACACTTCTCTGTTTTCCCAATGACATTAAAATCAGCATTGAAAAAAGGCGCACATTTAAATGGGTTCCACTTGAGTGAGTCTGACCACAAATCAGACTTGTCTCCACAATGTCTGTGCGACAGTCACTCCCTCCTTTGGCATTGGGGGATGTGTGTGGTAGTGTCTGGAACCATTGTGTGTCATCTCTGATGTTGCACTTATCCTGGGATAGTGTATGACCTAGAGGCTCACTCCCCTCAGTGAGCTTGTCCAGGAGTGGGGTCAAGAAGGGGTTTTACTTGAGATGGGAGTATCTGGAGTTGACAATTGACTTATGCCATTGGTCGAGTTGGTGTTTTTGTTTTATGAGTACCAGGAACGAGATCGGAACCTTGTTTTAGGGGCCAAACTGAACGATAATTTATAGCAAATGCTATCTTGCTACAGGATACTCCTTTCTCATTTCAAAAGTCTCACCTTGTGACTCGTTCCAAACATCTGTGGTTTGTTATGTAGACTAGGTGGTTGGATCTTTGCTATAAAAGATCTCAGTAGCCTTTGTGTTGGCGCTCTCAACGGATCATCAGAGACGGTGATTCGTCGACCAGGCATCACTATTGCTAAGCTCTCACTATTAAAGATTTAGTTTAAGTATAACTCTGACTTGTGTGCTAAGTTTGTCTCTCCTCATTTGATAGTAAAGAAATGAACCACCACACTATTCATCTGAGAGTGGCTACATTTCTCCAGGCCCATCCCTCAGCAACCGTTTTGTTATTGTTTCATCTGTGGATATGCCCTTTAAACAGCTGCATATTATCAAGATATCAAAGTGTCACCAACAAATAGGAAAACTATAGGCCAATAGCAAATGCAGCATATGGCATTCATTTTTCACATGTACAGTATAAAGCACTTTTCAGTAGGCCTCAAAGCATGCCATTCCATGTGCACAGAATTTAGCGTAAATGAGAGAGTCTGCCTGAAGTCTCACAGTGGTGTGACTGACACAGATTCCCTGGACTTGGATGGATGAATTACACACGCCCAGCTGCCGGGCTCTCTGCCTACTGCTGTGGCCTGTCTGAGTGGTGCGCGCACACACACACATACACACACACACACACACACACACACACAACAAAAAAAACATTGCTGCACGGTTTAGTGACACCTACACCACCCGATGTCACAGGAAGGCCATAAAGATCATCAAGGACAACTACCACCCGAGCCACTGCCTGTTCACCCCGCTATCATCCAGAAGGCGAGGTCAGTACAGGTGCATCAAATCAGGGACCGAGAGACTGAAAAACAGCTTCTATCTCAAGGCCATCAGACTGTTAAACAGCCACCACTAACATTGAGTGGCTGCTGCCAACACACTGACTCAACTCCAGCCACTTTAATAATGGAAATGGATGGAAATTGATTTAAAAAATGTATCACTAGCCACTTTAAACAATGCCACTTAATATAATGTTTACATACCCTACATTACTCATGTCATATGTATATGTATATATTGTACTCTATATCATCTACTGCATCTTTATGTAATACATGTATCACTAGCCACTTTAAACTATGCCACTTTGTTTACATACCCTACATTACTCATCTCATATGTATATACTGTACTCGATACCATCTACTGCATCTTGCCTATGCCGCTCTGTACCATCACTCATTCATATATCTTTATGTACATATTCTTTATCCCTTTACACTTGTGTGTATAAGGTAGTAGTTTTGGAATTGTTAGGTTATATTACTCGTTGGTTATTACTGCATTGTCGGAACTATAAGCACAAGCATTTCGCTACACTCGCATTAACATCTGCTAACCATGTGTATGTGACAAATAACCTTTGATTTGATTTGATATGCAGCCCATCGCTGCCGGGCCAAAGGAGGTTGGTTGGGGTTGGTAGACTAGGACTCATGCTGAGGACAGCACACTAAGGTTGCGTTCCCCTGCTCAGACGTTGCATGCATCAATAGTTGTGTGCCACATCATCGACTGTCTAATCAACTGACAGATTGCTATAACATATCATGTGGTTAGCCGATACGTAAAATACCTATCCAGGTGTTGTAAGATCTGGCATGCATCAGCAACGCCTGAGGAGCACGCCCTTCCACAGGTCGAGTTCAAGGTGTTGAAGTGCATCAACCAATGGTTGCATGACACGTCATCAAACTGTGCAATCGGACATCAGATGTAGTGTGATGTTTGAATGCGGGGTGGGCAGAGAGAGATTGGCTGGTAATGAAAGTGTGCCTTTGTATAATTTCTGTCATGTACTGTCATGTTGTGTCTTGTTTCTGTCCTTTCCCTTCACCCTGTCTCCCTCTGCTGGTCGTTGTTAGGTTACCTTTTCTCCCCCTCTTTTCCCCAGCTGTGCCTTGTCTCCTCCTAACTACCTCGTCACCCCTTTTCCCACCTGTTCCCTTTTTCCCTCTGATTAGGTCTCTATATCTCTCTCTGTTCCTGCTCCTGTCCTTGTCGGATTCTTGTTTGTGTTGTTCATGCCTGAACCAGACTATCGTCATGTTTGCTGCAACCTTGTCCTGTCCTGTCGGAACCTGCCGGTCCATCTGAGCCTACGTTTTGTTTTGTTATTAAAGAAGCTCTGTTTACGTTAATTCGCTTTTGGGTCCTCATTCACGCACCGTAACAGAAGAATCCGACCAAGAATGGACCCAGCGACTTCGGATCCTCTCCACTCAGCCGTCGAGATCCAGGGAGCGATGCTAGGCAGACACAAGCAGGAATTGTCTGCTGCTCGGCATGCCGTTGAGACCCTGGCCACCCAAGTCTCCAACCTCACAGAACAGGTTCACCATCTCCGCCTCGATCCACCGGCCACTTCCAGGGCTTTCGAATCTCCGGAGCCCAGAATCAATAACCCGCCGTGTTACTCTGGGGAGCCCACTGAATGCCGCTCGTTCCTCACCCAGTGTGATATTGTGTTTTCTCTCCAGCCCAACACTTACTCCAGGAGCACTGCTCGTGTCGCCTACGTCATATCTCTCCTTACTGGACGGGCTCGTGAGTGGGGCACGGCAATCTGGGAGGCAAGGGCTGAGTGTACTAACCAGTATCAGGACTTTAAGGAGGAGATGATACGGGTTTTTGATCGATCTGTTTTTGGGGAGGAGGCTTCCAGGGCCCTGTCTTCCCTATGTCAGGGTAATCGATCTATAACAGACTACTCTATTGAGTTTCGCACTCTTGCTGCCTCCAGTGGCTGGAACGAGCCGGCTTTGCTCGCTCGTTTTCTGGAGGGTCTCCGCGCAGAGGTAAAGGATGAGATTCTCTCCCGGGAGGTTCCTTCCAGCGTGGATTCCTTGATTGAACTCGCTATTCGCATTGAGCGACGGGTTGATCTTCGTCACCGAGCTCGTGGAAAGGAGCTCGCGTTCTCCGTTGCCCCCCTCTCCGCATCACTACCATCTTCCTCTGCCGGCTCGGGAGCTGAGCCTATGCAGCTGGGAGGTATCCGCATCTCGACTAAGGAGAGGAAACGGAGAATCACCAACCGCCTCTGTCTCTATTGCGGTTCTGCTGGTCATTTTGTCACTTCATGTCCAGTAAAAGCCAGAGCTCATCAGTAAGCGGAGGGCTACTGGTGAGCGCTACTACTCCTGTCTCTCCTTCAAGATCCTGCACTACCTTGTCGGTCCATCTACGCTGGACCGGTTCGTCAGCTTCCTGCAGTGCCTTAATAGACTCTGGGGCGGAGGGCTGTTTTATGGACGAGACCTGGGCTCGGGAACATGACATTCCTCTCAGACAGTTAAGGGAGTCCACGGCCTTGTTCGCCCTGGATGGTAGTCCTCTCCCCAGGATTCAGCGTGAGACGCTACCTTTAACCCTCACTGTTTCTGGTAATCATAGCGAAACCATTTCTTTTTTAATTTTTCGTTCACCTTTTACACCTGTTGTTTTGGGCCATCCCTGGCTAGTTTGTCATAATCCTTCCATTAATTGGTCTAGTAATTCTATCCTCTCCTGGAACGTCTCTTGTCATGTGAAATGTTTAATGTCTGCTATCCCTCCTGTTTCCTCTGTCTCTTCTTCACAGGAGGAGCCTGGTGATTTGACAGGGGTGCCGGAGGAATATCACGATCTGCGCATGGTGTTCAGTCGGTCCAGGGCCACCTCTCTTCCTCCACACCGGTCGTATGATTGTAGTATTGATCTCCTTCCGGGAACCACTCCCCCCCGGGGTAGACTATACTCTCTGTCGGCTCCCGAACGTAAGGCTCTCGAAGATTATTTGTCTGTAGCTCTTGCCGCCGGTACCATAGTCCCCTCCTCCTCTCCCGCCGGAGCGGGGTTTTTTTTTGTTAAGAAGAAGGACGGGTCCCTGCGCCCCTGCATAGATTATCGAGGGCTGAATGACATAACAGTGAAGAATCGTTATCCGCTTCCTCTTATGTCTTCAGCCTTCGAGATCCTGCAGGGAGCCAGGTTTTTCACTAAGTTGGACCTTCGTAACGCTTACCATCTCGTGCGCATCAGGGAGGGGGACGAGTGGAAGACGGCGTTTAACACTCCGTTAGGGCACTTTGAATACCGGGTTCTTCCTTTCGGCCTCGCTAACGCTCCAGCTGTCTTTCAGGCATTAGTCAATGATGTCCTGAGAGACATGCTGAACATCTTTGTTTTCGTTTACCTTGACGATATCCTGATTTTTTCACCGTCACTCCAGATTCATGTTCAGCACGTTCGACGTGTCCTCCAGCGCCTTTTAGAGAATTGTCTTTTTGTGAAGGCTGAGAAGTGCTCTTTTCATGCCTCCTCCGTCACATTTCTCGGTTCTGTTATTTCCGCTGAAGGCATTAAGATGGATCCCGCTAAGGTCCAAGCTGTCATTGATTGGCCCGTCCCTAAGTCACGCGTCGAGCTGCAGCGCTTTCTCGGCTTTGCGAACTTCTATCGTCGTTTCATCCGTAATTTCGGTCAGGTGGCAGCTCCTCTCACAGCCCTTACTTCTGTCAAGACGTGCTTTAAGTGGTCCGTTTCCGCCCAGGGAGCTTTTGATCTCCTCAAGAATCGTTTCACATCCGCACCTATCCTTGTTACACCTGACGTCTCTAGACAGTTCATTGTCGAGGTTGACGCGTCAGAGGTGGGCGTGGGAGCCATTCTTTCTCAGCGCTCCTTCTCTGACGACAAGGTCCACCCTTGCGCGTATTTTTCTCATCGCCTGTCGCCGTCGGAACGTAACTATGATGTGGGAAACCGCGAACTGCTCGCCATCCGCTTAGCCCTAGGCGAATGGCGACAGTGGTTGGAGGGGGCGACCGTTCCTTTTGTCGTTTGGACTGACCATAGGAACCTTGAGTACATCCGTTCTGCCAAACGACTTAATGCGCGTCAGGCGCGCTGGGCGCTGTTTTTCGCTCGTTTCGAGTTCGTGATTTCTTATCGTCCGGGCTCTAAGAACACCAAGCCTGATGCTTTATCTCGTCTCTTCAGTTCTTCAGTAGCCTCCACTGACCCCGAGGGGATTCTCCCTGAGGGGCGTGTTGTCGGGTTGACTGTCTGGGGAATTGAGAGGCAGGTAAAGCAAGCACTCACTCAGACTCCGTCGCCGCGCGCTTGTCCCAGGAACCTTCTTTTCGTTCCCGTTCCTACTCGTCTGGCCGTTCTTCAGTGGGCTCACTCTGCCAAGTTAGCCGGCCACCCTGGCGTTCGGGGTACGCTTGCTTCCATTCGCCAGCGCTTTTGGTGGCCCACCCGGGAGCATGACACGCGTCGCTTCGTGGCTGCTTGTTCGGTCTGCGCGCAGACTAAGTCCGGTAACTCTCCTCCTGCCGGCCGTCTCAGGCCGCTTCCCATTCCCTCTCGACCGTGGTCTCACATCGCCTTAGATTTTGTCACCGGACTGCCTTCGTCAGCGGGGAAGACTGTTATTCTTACGGTTGTCGACAGGTTCTCTAAGGCGGCTCATTTTATTCCCCTTGCTAAGCTTCCTTCTGCTAAGGAGACGGCACAAATCATCATCGAGAATGTTTTCAGAATTCATGGCCTTCCGTCAGACGTCGTTTCGGACAGAGGTCCGCAATTCACGTCTCAATTTTGGAGGGAGTTTTGCCGTTTGATTGGGGCTTCCGTCAGTCTCTCTTCCGGCTTTCACCCCCAGTCTAACGGTCAAGCAGAACGGGCCAATCAGACTATTGGTCGCATCTTACGCAGTCTTTCTTTTCGCAACCCTGCGTCTTGGTCAGAACAGCTCCCCTGGGCAGAATACGCCCACAACTCGCTTCCTTCGTCTGCGACCGGGCTATCTCCTTTTCAGAGTAGCCTCGGGTACCAGCCTCCGCTGTTCTCATCTCAGTTCGCCGAGTCCAGCGTCCCCTCCGCTCAGGCTTTTGTCCAACGTTGCGAGCGCACCTGGAAGAGGGTCAGGTCTGCACTTTGCCGTTATAGGGCGCAGACTGTGAGGGCTGCTAATAAGCGTAGAACTAAGAGTCCTAGATATTGTCGCGGTCAGAGAGTTTGGCTCTCCACTCAGAACCTTCCCCTTAAGACCACTTCTCGCAAGTTGACCCCGCGGTTCATTGGTCCGTTCCGTATTTCTCAGGTCATTAATCCTGTCGCAGTTCGACTTCTTCTTCCGCGATACCTTCGTCGCGTCCACCCGGTCTTCCATGTCTCCTGTATCAAGCCCGTTCTTCGCGCCCCCGCTCGTCTTCCCCCCCCCCCCCCATCCTTGTCGAGGGCGCACCCATCTACAGGGTCCGTAGGATTTTGGACATGCGTCCTCGGGGCCGTGGTCATCAGTACCTAGTAGATTGGGAGGGGTACGGTCCTGAGGAGAGGAGTTGGGTTCCCTCTCGGGACGTGCTGGACCGTGCGCTGATCGATGATTTCCTCCGTTGCCGCCAGGTTTCCTCCTCGAGTGCGCCAGGAGGCGCTCGGTGAGTGGGGGGGTACTGTCATGTACTGTCATGTTGTGTCTTGTTTCTGTCCTTTCCCTTCACCCTGTCTCCCTCTGCTGGTCGTTGTTAGGTTACCTTTTCTCCCCCTCTTTTCCCCAGCTGTGCCTTGTCTCCTCCTAACTACCTCGTCACCCCTTTTCCCACCTGTTCCCTTTTTCCCTCTGATTAGGTCTCTATATCTCTCTCTGTTCCTGCTCCTGTCCTTGTCGGATTCTTGTTTGTGTTGTTCATGCCTGAACCAGACTATCGTCATGTTTGCTGCAACCTTGTCCTGTCCTGTCGGAACCTGCCGGTCCATCTGAGCCTACGTTTTGTTTTGTTATTAAAGAA